>NW_018108383.1:55683-79606 GCF_000183805.2 Loa loa | reverse complement strand
GCAAATTATCGGTTGCATCCGAAAGTTTTTAGTAACTTTTTAAATAAATAGCGACAAAAATGAATTAAAATAATTAAGCAATCAATGGAAGAAAGAGAATTTTTCAAATCACATATTTTTAATTTAAAGAAAATATTTATACCCATTAAATAATTGAAAATAATTTCATTGAATTTCAAATTTATAATACATATTCTTTCTTAAAAATCCAAAACTTTACAAGAAATTTCTTTTTTGAAACAATTATGATAAATATTTGTTTATAAATAATTTATAATTCATACATATAAATTTGTTATTTATAGTATCGTATATAAATATAATATATAAATTTGTTATTTATAGTAAACATTGAATCAAACTGAAAAAAAAAAGATTATATAAACAGCATTATCGATCTATTATTCATTTCTTGTATGAATTAATTATTAGTTTGATCGAACTGAAAAATGAAAGATTGGGTAAATAGCATTATCGATCTATTACTGATTTATTATTTAAATTAATTAATAGTAAAATCAAGCTGAAAAAAGATTACAGTATTATTGGTAGCATTATAACATTATCGACCTATTGCTAATTTATTATTTGAATTAATTTTATTTTATACGCCCAAATTACTTGGACTATTACAGATTATGTGATTTATTTATTGTAAAATGAGCAATTATTCTTTTCTCTGCATGTGACAGTTTTTTTTCTTATTAAAGTAACTTTTTTGACATTTGCAATTTTCCTGAAATATCTCGGGAATTTTGTGAATGAGCCTTCAATCATTTTTTATTCTCTTTTTGCTCTTTTTTCCTTTTTTTTGTTTCAATTTATTTCTCAGTTTGACAAATAATTTCTTTTCATTCATTTTTTAATTAAAATGGAATAAAATGTTAGCCAAAATATAAAATTTTAAATTAAAATGCTGAAATAAAGAAAACGAAAAGGAAAAAACGATCAAAATTACAAATGAAAATGACTCATCCATAAATTTAATATTTACAAATTTTAATAGATTTATTGGTTGTTGTATTAGAAAAACATGACATTGATAAGTTACCCATAAACATGCATATATTAAAATTGAATCACATATATGTATGTACACACACGCACACATACATATATATATATATATACGTATACACACATACACACATGCACAGACATACACGCTATACACACATACATACACATACACGCATACACATAAACACATACACGTACATGCTCACAAAACGCATATACACACATACACACATATCACACCCATTCACGCGTAAACACATACACGCACACATATATACACATACACACATACACACACATACACATACGTATATACAGAAGACACGTAAACTCCGCAATTTATTTTATAACAAGTAAGTAAGTTTCTAATTAAAAAAATCCTTTCTGTTTCTTTCATCTCCCTGTCCAATAACACCAATTAATAATCGAAAGTCTGAATATTTATCATTTATCTTTATTTATTGCAAATTTCTAATTCCACCATTTCATTTTCCAATTAATTAATTAATGAAATAGATAAATGAGTGCTACCAAGCGTAGTTAACTATTTGAAATGATAAGATAGCATAAAGACTAAAATAGAATCAATGTTGTGATATTTGTTACATACTCTTAATATCATAGTGAAAGTGATCCCATTATTACAATCATGATTACTATGGTCAATTTAATCATATACTTTATCCTAGTCGTATATCCTATTTTAGCGTTATATTTCATCATAGTCTTATATTCTGTCTTAATTATATTTTTATCTTAATCATATACTTTATTAGTTAAACATTATCACTTTTGATTAGGTTTTTTTTTCTCTTTTTTTTGCTTATATGCTGATGATATTTATAATAGAATTCGTTTAATGCATATCAATTTTGGCAATTCTATTCGATCTAATATTTATTACATGTTTTTTTTATTTGAAGTAAATGGATGATTTAGAATATACAAATTTAATTGCCATTTTCAATCAACAATATAGTGGAGTAATTTACCAAGCAAAAAATACGCATACAATAAGAAAATAATAAGTGAAGTAATCATTAATCGATGTTGTATAAAAGTGATGATGTAAAGAAGGTGAATGCTATTTGCTAAGGTAATCTTTAAATGGACGAATTAATTATTATTCCATTCCAGTAAACAATTTTCACTTCCTTATGAGATTAACATTCGATCATTTAATTAACAACTAGTCAGTCAACTTCATTTGAATAATTTGACTTTTGTTGAAATCATATCAACTATTTATAGCAATTCAAATCCATTAAATGAGTAATAAGTATCGAATGGATAATATCATTTGGTACCTATGGCAACACCTCCCTCTTCACCACTAATTTTTAATTACCGCCACTACTATTTATCACTAAAATTTATCGACTTGTCATTGATTATTATTATTAACTTAATTACTACTATCATTGGCTTACCTCAGCCAGGTAAATCATATATTGGCTTAGGCTTCAGGGAAAACAAATCCAAAAAGGAAAAAATCAAAAATTTTAATATAATTTTGCTAGATTTGATAGTGTGCAAAAAAGTTTTGCCGAAGTTTTAAGCATTTTAGACACCTTATTTAAAAGTTTTAAGAGATCAAGGAAAATTTTACAAATTAAATTAGAAAAAAGAAGAATTCTATATCTTGATATTTCTATATTTCTCTACCGTAATACTATCCGGTTCTGTCAATTTTAGGAATGGCAGGATAAAAAAAAAGATCCGATCAAGAATTTGAATTTTCCCGAACGGTAATAGCATAATATTGTGAGGTTTAAAGCTTTCCGAATTCCGGAATAAAAATATAAAATCAGGAAAACCGACTGATTACTTTTGATATTGTTTCTCTCCAACAAATTTCACATCTTTCCATTTCCTGTTACCTGTTGTTTCTCTATCATTTTGTAAAGCCAAAAAACGATGCCAAGTTCCAAGGCTCATTTTCCTTAGCCAAGCTATATGATATAGTTTTTTTCATTTCTCTTTTTTTTATTCCACCCCCGAATAAAGTAATCCTTGTTTAGACAAGCACTTCACCGCCATCCGACCACCTTCTGCTCTTTCGTCTTCTTCTCCGGGCGCTATCAACCAATTTATTTCAACACAATTACCAATGAGGACGAACAACAATAAAAAAAACAGAAAAAATTCATTTTAATTTTTTTTCCATCTCATTTCCTTCATATCCTTTCCTCTTCGTTATAAATTCTAATATTTTAGTAGTTTTAGGCTCACTTGTTTACTGTCCTCTAAGGCCTAATCCTTGACAAAACCTTTACCCTCTCATCATTGAACATAGACACAAATGTAAATTGTCATACTTAACTTAAAATTCACTCATTGAAGACACCTGCTTATCTATCTGGCTGATAATTTGAGCTTCCGTAATTAGAAGATTTGTTTCAGGAAATTAAATTTTCCTTTTTTTTTTCTACTTAATTATTTATAACACATTTAGATCGAAAGGAAGTTGGGAATTTCGCGCTTCGTTAGGAAGAAATGATTCAATTTTAAAATTCGTTTTATCGATTCCTCTCAATTTTTTAATTAACTTTCGTATGACAGATGAACATTATCTGCTCAACGAATCTGTTTACCGCAAAAAAAAAAGAAAATTGAAAAAATCCTCATAATTTTCCTGTCCAATTTTTCTGATAATTTTTTGGAGAAATTTTTTTTACGGCATATAAAATTATTACCAAAAAAAGAAATTGTATTCCGTATTTTGGGATTCCGGAAAATATTAATATGATCAGGTAAGCTCTTCAGAAAGTTTCAAATGTCATCTTTTTTCGTCCTCTCTTCTTACTTTTGCTCCCTTTCTTTCATTTAGTACAGTTTTTTTTTATATGGCATGTATCATCAATGATCAATTGATAGTGGAAAATGATATCGACCAGGTTTGATTAGAAATGATATCGATCAAGTCTGATTACACAAAAACGATATCGATTAGGTTTGATTGGATAAAAATTACATCGAACAGGTTTGATTAAATAAAAAGTTGAAAAATTTTTAAATGAAAATATTTTCATTTGTTTTGCTGAAAGATATTGTTAATTCAATGAAAGTTGTTAATTATATCTTTTAAAAATTATTCAAAGTGAAAAACAATGAAATTTAAAAAGGAAAAAAAAAGTGACCCAAAATGGAATTGTTTTTAAAAAGTATTGGAAAGAATCAAAGATTACAAATCAATTTGTATGGTTAACGATAAATAATAAAACGAAATTTTCAATTCAACAAAATGTTAATGATTTAAAACGTCAAGAAAAACGACGAAGTTAGGTTATCCGGAAGGAAGGAAGTATATAAAAGCTAAGGATGTGCAGATTAAATGATGGAAAAATTAATGAAATGTACGGAAGGAAAAAGGATCGGAGTTTTGCAAGGAGGAAAGATGTCGTCGTAGATTTGATGAAAATTTTTATTTAAGAAAAGAGAGAGAGAGAGAAAAGATGAATGATGAGAAATGATGAATCCCTCCTCCTCCTTCTTCGTTTCTCCATTAGATGGATGAAATCAAATTTAATTTAGTTTAGATTTAAAAGCTGCTATTTCTATGTTTTACTTTTATTCTGCTTCATTGGAATAGTTTAAATGAGCCAAAACAAGAATAAGTTAATCGGACAGAAAAATTGCTGCTGGCAACGTTTGCTTTTATTCTATCAAAACCGGAAAAGCGGAATAATTCATAGTGAAATTGAAATTCTTATTAAGGAAAAAGAAAATACAAATCCATCTAATATAACTTATCTTTTGACTAATTTTCATTTGCATTATAATAGATTACTTTTGTTATCATAATCTAAATGTACGTATTAATCATATCGAAGGTAAGCTCACTGTACGTATTCAAATCACCATATCAGTTCCCACTAAATGTATAGTTATTATATTTTATAGTTACTATCAAAATATAGTTGTCATCAAAACCCAAAGTAGCATACTTATCAAAGTCGCATAGCAGTTTTTTTTTTTTGGTAAGTATACTTATCAAAATCATAAAGTAGTTTTTTGTTACCAACTAATTAGAACCAAAGCAAAATGCTTCATTTCATTATCATTAGAAAATAGTTATTGCATGAAACTTAGCTACATGAGAATTCCGGAATTCCGGACTGCTAGAATCATTTGAAAGATTTTTTGTTATACTTAATTGCAGGATAAATTTTACATCAATTACAATCATTAATCATTTATTATCTCCAGTTATCTAGAAATTATCGAAGATATCTTGAATAATTAACATTCCATGATCGCTCTCTTTTTGCGTCAAATTAAACATTTTGCAAAGATATCTGACATTAAATCAAATCTCACATTAATGAAAATTTTATTGTGGCAAAGTAAATTAGATCAAAAATCATACATTCGTATATACAAACAAACAGGATAATTTATTTTTTGTTCGTTTTTTTCCCTCTTACATCTTCGAAATTCACTTATTTTTTTCTTGTTTTGCTTTTTAGCACTTAGAGAAATGAAATATATAAATTCAGGAAAAAAAAATTCCTTATCATTCAATTGCAAATATAACTAAATTGGAACTTGAAATAAGCTAAATTTTAAGTAATCGAATTAATAATTCAAAATGAACAAATCACTGAATAATAAATGAAATTCAAATTGGCAAAAAGGAAAGATTATACAGTATTTGAGGAAATAATTTAATTAAGAATGGGAATAGTCATCATATAACTAAAATGCGATGAAAAATATGAGGTGTAAAAATGATTGAAAAATACAAAAATTATAGCAAAAGAATGGAATATTCATTCATCGTGACAAGAGAATTGAAAAAGAACATGAAAACATCCAAAATATAATAATTTCAGTTCAACAAAAACCGGAATTTAAATAGTGAAAATATATCAGTGAAAAGATATCATAGCGAACAGTAATAAATTTAAATAAAAATTTAATCAAATTTTTTTTAAAGAAGAATTTTGAATTCAACAATAAACTTTATGAGTACACTAACAAAAGAAGAAAAAAAACTAAAAGCATCATGAAAAATGTGGAATGAAATACGGAAAAAAGAAAAACTTGAAAGAGATGAAAAAAAAGATTTTTCTGAAAGCATTTATCAGATTTATTAAATGATTGCAAAAAAAAAATCAAAATTATTAATTTGCATTTAAAATTAGCAGGAATACGACAATTATTAGCATGAAGTGTATAAGAAATGTATAAAACTTAAATACTAATTGAATATATTAAGTATAAATTTAGATAACTAACCTTATAAGATTCGCTCTTAATTGATGAATTGCTAAAAAACAAATCATTTAATAATTTCAATATTTTCAATAAATTCCTTCAACAAAAAATAAAATTTCTGATTTGATACATATAAACTCATAAAATTATTAAAATAATCTCTGTGGAAATATTAATTTGTTATGTTATGCGACAATATCACATACAAATGATGATTGAAACTATGAAACAGAGATTGACACTGATTGTTCAATAATTGTCCCATCATGATTTTCCTCAGTAATTTTTCCCATCATTGAACTACCACTACTACTACTACTACTACTACTACTACTACTACTCCTTCGCCATTCTTTAACATCCATATTATCTTTTTTTGATTCATGAATTTTAGGTAATTGTGGTAAATCAAACATTTTGAAATTAGCACTTCGTTTTGATAAGCTTGGATAGAGTGATAAGTAATTTCGTGGTACTAAGCCTTGTTCAGCTGTTCCAACTCTAATATTACAGTGATCTTCCGTTACAATCTCACAAAGCCACCATGTCTGATCGTTGACACCTTTTTCTAATACCCGCAAACATGCACCAATGGAGAAACTTAATTCATCATCCTGCTCTTTCTCATAGTCATACGCTGCATACATCTGGAAAAAATTTATTTTATAGCTAATAAATTTAAACAAATTAATCAAATTTGTTTGAAAAATTCTTGAAAAACAAATGAATGAATTTTTTTTTCGAAATTCAATCACTGAAAAAATAATTTTCATAAAAATTACTTCCAGATGGTGAAGATACATTATAGTATGATGACAAAAGTTTGTAGTGAAAAAACAAAAGAAAAGCAGAAAAAAATTTACTAATCCATCATTCACAATTCCGGCTTCCTGATCAGCAGCTTTAAGATAGAGTTGACAACCTTCATAGCCATCTTCATCTTCTTCACATTTTTCAGCTGGTGTTTCTAGATCTGATAATGTTTGTGCAAAAATACAAGCACCATTTTCCACCAACAATTTTACCATTGGTAAATTGTTACATGATGCAGCACAATGTAATGGTGTCCAACCATCTGAATCCTAAATACACAATGACCTAAATTTTAATCATAATTAAAATTATGAAAAAATATTTATTAAGAAATTATGATAAGGTTCTATTGTAATTTTGAAAAAAGTTTCAAAAATAGAAAATTTAAAGTTTTCCAATTACAAATCCAGCCAAATAGTAAAAGTTAAAAAAAAAATGCTTAACATACTTGAGCATTTACATCAGCAAATGAATCCACCAAATAACGTACAATCTCGTAATGACCAGCGCAAATTGCATTATGCAGCGCTGTAATACCTTCATCGTTGCATGCTGATATATTTGGCAACTGACAAAAAAAAAAATAAAATACAGACATTAGGCAGTGATATTTAATTCGAGGGAATTAATCAATGAACCTTAATTCCAATATAAAAAAAATCAATCGATAATTCTATCTACAATTACTGCTAATTTTGCAGAGGAAAAACTCGGAAACTATGATATATCTTCGAAGTTAACATTATTATTTTTACAAAAGATGAAATCTTTGGAATACAATAAAAGAACATTTCGAAAATTTGTAATTTGCGGTCGGAATAAAAGTTACCACCATAAATTTTATTCTAAAATTATAGCAGAAAGAAAAAAAAACCTTTGCGGCACTTGCTTTTACCAGATCCATTTCACCTTCTAAAGCTGCATCTAACAGTAATGCTAACGGATCAAAAACCACTTTTCTTGAAATGTTTTTCATTTTATTGTGACGAAGAATACCCTAAAACAGAGGAAAAAAAGAAATTAATCGAAAAAAAAAAGTTAAAAGTAGAAACCAAAAATAGAAACTAAAAAAGAGAAAAATAAAAAAAATTAAAGGAAAAAGTAGAAACAGAAATTAAATCTTCTTAGGAATTTTTTGTGATTTCAAATCTTCCTTTAATTTGACAATTTGAAATAATGAAATTTCAAATATGACAAAAAAAAAAAACTATCAGGGAGGCAATAACCGGTAAGCATAACATAACACATATGAATCCATTTTAATCAGCTAATGATGTATACTGGAATTACTTAACCCAATATGCATCATTCAATACTGGCTTATTGACTCATTCCAAGTGTATTCATGGAATATCCCGAAGTATTTACATCAATAAAAACAACTCAACTATTAGTACATCCATTTCATGATGACATGTCATAGAGAGATGGATGGATGAATGAATAAAAGATGAAGTAAATCCTAAGAATCGAATAACATAACAAGATTGCAAATTATACAATTGAAAAGAGAGGTACAGATTTGAAAAGTGAAAAGTAATTGAAATACCTTTTCGGGTAATGGCTTGATAAGTTCTGCAATACCGGACGTTTTCTTTTGCTCATCCATTTCATCTGCCATTTCTCCGGTAAATTCATTGCTAACAAATACCTTTTCTTGTTCATATTCTTCCAGATGCTCAATTTCAATCGGTAATTCATCAAGTTGAATATCCCTCATAAGAAGTTCACATATATATTCGTTAGGCGTTGCTACAGTATCTTCTATAGCGTCCTTTTCTTCTTCATGGATTATTTCTGATTTATTTATTGTATTCTAAAATATGGTATGGTCAATCTAACTTGGCACTAAACGATCTTCTATATTATTAATTTAAAATTTATCCCATACATTTTGCATGCAAATTCCAAGTGATCTATGGTGTCACAGTACCTTACAATATATGTGTTAAATTAATGATGAATAACTGCTAATATACCTGATTGGTTCAATTAATTTATCCGGTAAAGATTTCAAAATGTATATCAGCCAGGCTTAGAGCTAATCATCGATCAATCGGTTCGTTTATTTTATAGCAGAAGAGAGTATAAATATTTTGAAATACACAAGATTTAATTGAAACTAAATTTTATTAAAAAAATGAAGAAATCTCTTATTGTTCAACTTAAATTAACATTTGTCAAAGAATAATTACAGTATATATGTATACCTTATTTACAACGGTAAAAAGGTTGCCAATATTACATCCGACCAATAAATGAGTGCGACCTTTTTTTTGTTCGTCAAGTAAAATTTTCCGGATATATTCTGTTTCATTACATGATGCACTATCTTGAAGAGCCCATGACCTAAATAGAGAAAATAAAATTTGCAATGCTTAGATAATTTGAATCTATTCAATTTCTTGTTGTGTAATAAGTAATAATCAAATAAATATTAGAATAAATTGGTTAAATAATAAAGTAAATTCATAATCCCTCAAAGTAAAAAATGAAAAAAAAATTTTTTTCGAACCTTCTCTTTGCAGCGCGCAATGTATCAGGTCGTATAGAGATTTGATCAGCTCTTGTTAGTTTCATATTATCGACCAGATCTAATGCCAACTGTTTATTTTGCTGTATCATAGTACTATTTGACTTTATCATCATACTCTTCTGTTGTTGTATTTGATGCTTTTCTACTATTTCCGATATTGATGATGATAATTTTTTATTCAAATGATCAGCTGTATCAAATATTCTCTCATCCAATTTTATTGTTTTATTGTCGGATGTATTTTCAACTGTTGGATATGGATCTTTCGGTGGTGATGGTGAGCTATTACGGTCAACGGTGAAATTCGCTCTGTAAAATCAAAATATAATTCAAATTTGAAAATCGATTATTTAAATTTTTTAAAGTTTTAATCTTAGAATGAAAAATATTTCAATATAGAAATGATTTTTGGGGATAGATATACTGAGCAAACAATAATGGTTGCAAAGATGATTTATAAAACAAATCAAGCGTAACAATTCAAAAAATTGCATCAAAAATCTTTCCTGGTAGGAATATGTCTTCTTCCTTTTTTTTTCCAACTTTTTTCTTAAATTATATTCCGAACTTCTCATCGATTTACTATAGCAATGCAGGTAAATCGGCTAAAATGCACTACTGTAATTTTATCAAAGATGCAATAAAATATCGTACCCATCTTTTTTAAATTTGGAAGTATTGAATGGCACGTTTAGTAGCTGAGGAGGACAACTTGAAGACAATTCAGATCTAGTATCCACAAGAGATTTCGATTGATTAACCTAAAAACAAACTATTATTTCATATCCTGAATCATGCACCAATGATATTTCAATCAATCCAGTATACAAATGTAAAATAATAACCAAAAAAGGAACAGGAAAATAACAACCATTTGATAAATTTGATCTAATCCAAATATTGTTAAGAATTCGAAATGCTTTATTTGGACTGTAAACTCATTAGAATAATATAAATATTGATAAGGAAAGGTAAATGATTGTGGTAAATGATTTGCTAAATAACTGGATAACAAGAAAATTGAAATTTCAGTTCAATTAATCATGTAAACAGATTACCTGAAACGGTTCAACAGATGCTCGTGGGCGATAAGGCAAATCAAAAGAAGGATTTGTTGGCTTTTCAGAATCGGAGATCGATGAAATCTGTCGTAACATCCTAATATCATTTTGTTGATTACTATGCGATACTACTGAATGCTGCGTTGATGGTAATATTGATGATTTTGATCCACTGATATCATTTTGTAGAATGATATCACTGTTCGATATTGTGGTTAGTGATGGCATTACGGATAACAATGTTTGCATAGTATCGGTCTGAAAAGTTCGGTTTTGCAATAAATAATTATAAGAGAGCAAGAAATGATAAATTAAATATAGATTAGTTGTACAGGCATTAGTATCAATTTAAAATTAAAAAAGGAAAAATTATAACAAAAATGAGATATTGAAAAGAACAAATACTTTTTATTCTCGCAATATTTTTAATTTAATTCAATAAGATAAAGAGAAAAAGTGAAGAAAATCTCAATGAACCATAACACATGATTTCTTCGTCTTATGATTATATACTATAAAATAAATAAATTGTGAAAGTGAATAATTAATAGAAAAATTTAAAAATTGAATAAACTAACGTTTGTAAGCTTTATTTGTGAACTCATTAATCTCTGTTGCTGTTCCCGAGCGGCATTTAATGCAATTAATCGACGATGGCGTAATATATCCAACTTAAATCGAAAAAACAAAAATAAAGGAGTTTTTTAATTCTAAATAACCTTTGACTTTGAATAAATATTACTCAACTAACCCTACATTCCAATTTGACTCTAACTAACTTATGACATTTAAATAAATATAAATCGATCAATAAATTCATACATTTCAATTTGTCTATCGTCTTTTTTTTATTCAGATTTTCAATCTAATCTTTTCATGTGACATAACCTTATTCAAAGTAACTGATCATTACCACTGCGGTTTAGATCTGATCTCATTTAGTTTTATATTTAAGAGAAGATTACACTTATGAAAGATGACGCTTCACTGTACACTAATTTTAGACAGCTGAAAATAATTGAAGCATGTAATTAGATTAAACTAAATTAAACTTTGATAAAAAACAATATAACATACTTGTGTTTGTAAGGAACTAATCTTAGAGATAACACTTCGTAAATGTTGCTCTTGTGACGTATAATTAATCTGCAAATTATTCAATTGTCGTTCAGCTATTATTCGACGATTTGATGCTTGTTGTGTTTCATCTTCTAACATTTTTAAACGAGCCATTTCACGTTCCTCAAATAGTATCTATAAAATTGAAAATAAATATAATAGAATAGAAAAATGGATGTGAGTTTAATTCTAATGATTAAAATGATAAAAATAAAAATAAAACGGTAATGATTTAAATGATAAAAATGAAAGGGGAAAAAATTTGATTTCATAATTTATCGAAAAAAGAAAAAAGAAGAAAATCATTTAAAAATTCTGTCAAATTTAAACGTCACTAATTATTGAATAAAAATCTGATTAAATTAAAATTAATATTAAAAGTCTTCAATTTAGACATTTAACCAATTTGTCCTCTTATAAAATAATCAAAAATGGGATTTTATTTCGTAATAAAAGTTTTAGCATTTAAATTATGTTTGGTAATTCATTTCAGTTTAATATTATTTCAGTCTAATCTTCATTAACTACAAATTAAACATTCATATATTTTATTAAAATTAGATATGATAATTATTGTTTTGTAGTATGTTAACAGTGAACATAAAAAAAAAAAAGCGATTGTTATAAGAAGCTGATATTCATTATATAATCTGCATGTTAATCTTTTTAATATAATCATTAAAACAACTTATCATTTGTAATTACTACTTTCCCTATCTCTATTAAACCTTGATAATATAAACCTCATTCCGGAGTACAGCTAAACGTATGGGTGCATTATCAATACCGCGGTTTCTACGTATCTCATGATCATGAATCATTCGACGATTAGCGTCAATCAAGCGTCGTTGTTGTTCCGCAGTTTGCACTAAGTCATCATATTTGATTGAACTGGAACTGAAATGAATTTGACTGATAATTTACACAAACTTCTAAATTTTAAATTAAGCATACCTTAGTGAAGTAATAATTTTTTTAATCTATCTATCGAAATTAATTTATACATGTTTCACTTTCCAACGAGTTATTTTCCTAATTATGATAATACCCATTAATTATGGATAGGGGGAAATCATTTCATTACCCACAGAATGCACAATCATATCATATCATATCATATCATATCATAAGTAGTATTTCAAAAATGTAGAATTTATTCAGGAGTGGAATAAATTTTAACGCCTTAGAAATATATCATTTCTCTATCAAGTATAATTGTGATATTTAAAAATGAAAAAAATTAAAATCGATTGGTTTTTTTAAAAATCTTAGTCAACGAAACCAATTTTGAAATTTGACAAATATTTCAAATACTAGGAAAACTTCAACTTCTTATTTATTAATTAAGTGCTTATCATTATTATATATATTGAATAAAAATTTGCAAAAAACTCACCCGTGATAGTTTCGTTGAGCTCTTGAATGTGATGTTGTGTGTTGTGTTGGTGGTTGAACAACACGAATTGGTTGATGTGACATCTAAAAAAGAATTTTGATTATTTTAAGCCAATAAAAAGTTTTCAAATACAAAAAAAAAATCCATTAAGAAATATTGTTGCAAAATAAATTTTTGAAACATTTCCTATAAATTATACAATATGAATTATTCAAATTTTAAATAAATTTGCCAGAATTTCATCTTCTATTCCAGTATTATACGAAAAAGTATGGACAGATATGAAAAATATTAGCGGACAGATATTATTTAAACATATTTGACAATTTCTCGCTAAATTTTTTCATTAAAATTAATGGATGATCGGGGAAAAAAACTCCAAAAATGGAAATATTGCAATTGCAAAATGTATCATCAACGTGTCATTTCAGATAATTGAATGCTTTGACATTATGGGTTAATTAAATCAATTATAAATTATTGCTTCCATTATTAGGTAAGGAAGTTTTCCATTATTTTAGAGAACATCAGAAATCATCGCTGATGATAGAAGAATTGTCAAATGAGATAAACTGCTCAAAAGTATTGTCAAATGAGACAAATTGCTCCAAAGTATTGTCAATTGGTAGACAAAATTACCTATAACTATCATCATTAGCAGTCAAATTTCCACAAATAGCACAAACTGGTTAGTATCGGGGGAAAAAAAAATATTTAAAATAGGAAAGGAAAGATGGGATATTGGTATATTCATGAAAAAGTTATGTTTGCATAATTATTAACATTGATAAAAATGTTTGAATGATCAGAAATTGAACAATACGTTTGCATCAAATGGATTGCAAAATATAATACTTAAGCATTAATGAAAGTGTTATGAAATGAGAAGTAAAATTTAAAATTACTATTACTGTTATATTGCCAGCTTACTATTAGTTAATTTATGGTCGTAAAATTAATTTGGCAATGAAAAACAATTAAATTGAAAAACAAGCTAATTTATGATTACAAAATTAAATTGGAAGTGAATAAATTGAATATAATAATTTCGAATTTAAATTACATCACATAAGAAGTTTAAAATTTTTGAAATAAAATGAAGATGGATAGAATTTCAGGAATTTTAGCAACTTTTAATCTCTGTTTAATTTTCAATAAAGCATATATAATATATATCGTGGAAGTCAAACACAAAAATGAAAACTTTAAAGAGTAGAGAAATTTTAAAAACATTACAAGTCGATTAGAGATATATAAGGAAACAATGAAGCGGGTAAAAGGGCAGAGCGGGGGAAAGAGTCGGGGGAAGCGGGGATGGGAAGAATAGTTTGGGATTTGATACAATCGATGAGCAACAATTATATCAATTTTTGATTGATCCTTTTGCATATTATGCATTTTATTACAAATGAAAATTTTTAACCAACTAAGATGACAAATACATTAGATGACAAAAGAATGTGAAAAAAAAGAAAAAAAAGACAGAAATAGCTAAAAAGTAGTGAGTTATTATTTGCACCGTACATTCGCGGTTTCGTATTCTTCGAGGGTAAAAAATTGTACCATGATGACGATAGCTAAGATAGCACAGGATCTGATAAAGTAAGATATCATAGTATCGATAGTTAAGATGCCATGGTACCCATAGCTATGATATCACGGTATCAGTAGCTAAGATATCACGATGCTGATAACTAAGATACCACGGTACTGATAACCACGATATTGTTATGCACAAAGATACATTAAACTTAGACAAAAACGCATCTCACTGTACAAATGATCACAATGATTTTATGCATTATTTTCAAAAAAAAAAAATTCAAGTTTAAAAGAAAGAAATTGTTGCAAAATGGGTAAAGTGAAATTTACTAGTTTAGTAAAATTTTGAAAAATTTGGAATTTCAGCTAAAAAAGAAAGAAAGGATGAAGTTGGAAAGAAGAAATTTAGAAAAAGTAAAAATGGGTGACAGTTTAAAAGATACTGCAACAAGTTGTTACTGTTATTGTTGTTGCTGTTGTTATTGTTATTGTTATTGTTGTTGTTGTTTATTAGAGGTGAAATGAATTTGAAAGAAGAGATCGTTGGGAAGATGATGAAGAAAATGAAAAGGAACAGAGTAATCAACAATTAAGCTTGTAAAAAAAAGAAATTGAAAATAAAGGTAACAAGGATGAATGATAAAAAAGAAAAAAAGAAAGGAAGGGAGAGAGAGAGAGAGAGAGAGAGATTCCTGAACCAAACCAAATTGTACCTCAATTTCTGCTTTTTCAAGGTGATCATCTATCGTCGATCGTTATAAGATGATTATAAAATTTGAATAGAATATAAGAAAATGATAGAAGACATAATGAAAGATATGGAAAAGTAGAGAAGGGTATATGATCAAATTAAAAATCAAACAAGAATGATGTAAAATGAAGGTCAGAAAAGAGGTAAGCGGATCAAGGAAAGAAGGAGGAGATAGAATGAAGCGACATGGGAAGGAAACAAGCGACAATTTCGCTGTCGCCAACGATTAATTACAGAGAGGAGTAACCTGTAGAGGAAGAACATACGCTGATCATCTCTATCGTTCTTCCTTCATTAATGTATGTATACCTTTTGGTTTCCCTAACTCAACAACTTCTACCAATGGTCATTTGCTGACCACTAACAGATAGCTTATATATATATATATATATATATGTGAATATATTGATCCGAATTGATGTGTCACCTTCAATTCCAACACATGTCTTTTCATTAATATCATCGTGAAAAAAAGAGAGGGAGTGAGAGAGAGAGAAACGAAGATATTCATTAATGATTCATTTCACATTTTTATAAAAAAAGTATCCCAACTCTGATAAACTACTACTTGTAAAATATTTCGGAAAATGTTAATTAAAATTCTTCAAAAGTAATGTTAGAAAATCTCATAACTTATCAATACCTAATAAATTGTCAATAATTCAAGATAATACTGAAAGTATCTTCTCATGATAATACTTGATCATTTGATCAATAGAATAATAACTCTTATCACGACTTGAATCATTCATATGTATTATAACTAGATTATATTAGATTGAAGAAGTACTGTGTAGTTCCATCAAATATCAGTGCAGTGTTTTAGAAATGGTAAGAAAAAAAAAGAAATGGTGTCAAGAAGATGATTCAGAAGACTGACGACGTAATGATTGACTTCAGGTCTAATTCCAAATTGGAAGATTTAAATTTCCACTTCCTTCTTTCAATTTCATTTTCTATTTCTTTTATTATCGTCCGACAATTGTTAAAGTTGACATTTTTTTTGATGAAATAATTCCATTTTTTTTTCCGCTTAAATATTTAGTCGAAAAAAAAGAGAAAAAATTTTATATTTTAAACTTGAAAAGAAAAACAAAAAAACTCAAAGGAAAAGATAAAATCAAAACGATGAAAGATAGTTGTCACTAACTGATAGTATTAACAATAGTGTTAGCATTAAATTCAGTTATGATAAATTGTCCAGAATGATTAATGTCTAGAAAATTTTCAAACAGAAAAAAAAAGAGAAATACGGAAGCATTATTTTAAACTATTAATATCACTAATGATATCATTAAATATGTTTGCTTAACCTTTGAACTATGTTAACTTTAACGGAATTATTCAAGCGGAAATTTTTTTTTTGATCTTTGACTTAATGGGTATATGCGCGAAATGAAGTGGAAGTGAACTTTGTGACACAAATTATAATCTTTAAGGTCATCGTTCCGTTTTTAATTTGTGTAATATTATCAATTTCATTTTTTATGCTACTACCTACAACGCATGGCGCTAATGGACGAAATTTTTTTTGACCTGAAGAAAGGAGAGAGAGAAAGAGAAAGAAAGAAAGAAAAGATTTCTTTTTTTTGCCATAAAGAAGAAAGAGAGAAAGGGAGAGAGAAATTCTTCTCCGCAGCTTACATTATCATATCTCTCAAATTAACTAACAGCAGCTATCTGTTTGTTATCACCACTAATTTTATCGCCAGCTAAAGTTAAAATTTGTAAAAAAATATTGAAAAGGTAGATAAGGATGCATTTTAGCTTCTCAATCGTATCAGCGCTCTCAAATAAAGGATATTTTATTTATCAATCATTCTCTCTCTCTCTCTCTCTCTCTCTCATAATATTACAATGACAAAAGAAGCAAAGAAATGAACAAATGTCGGCAAAACTTTTATACAACATCCATATATCCCAAATATATTTCTTTAGGAACATTTTAAGACAATGTTGGAATATTGCAATGTAATGTTAATTGAAACATTTAGGAGAAAGGTTGTTGCGACCAAAAATTGTTTGCGTCAAATTTTAGAAGTAAAGTTATTTTGCGCCAAAATTTAAAAGAAATTGTTTGCGACAACATCAAAAGAAAAGTTGCTTGCGACAACATTTAGAAGAGAAGTTAATTTGCAGAAAAGTTTGAGAAATTAAAAACAAATAATCTTTCGAAGCATACAAGAGCATGCTTAAAAATCTCCATGACTCTAATTAATTTCAAGTAAACAAACACATATACAGTAGTCAAACGAATAACGCATATATACAGTAATTATTGGAGGAAATATTAATTAACAGTCCCAAAGGAATTCAACCAACTTTATGTAAATATTTTCAAAATCTATATCATAGTACCTTTAAACCGAAAATTATAAATCTTGTTGTGGCGGACGAAAAAATTTAAAAGATGGATGAACTGGAAAATTTCGTTGAATTTTTACTAGGCCACTTTTAAAACGACTTTCCGATAATATTTTGAAACTTTCGGATGAATGAAATGGGATTAGCCAGTGTAGAAATAACATTAGTCCGGTATTTGTTCAATACATTGAGAAAAACGGAAACGGAAAAACTGACGAAATAGTCTGAAATAGTCTGGAAACAATTTATCTCGCATATTGAAAAATTTATTGCACAAAGTTACGATAAATAGTTTGTAAAGGAATGAATGATGGATGATATATTTACTTGAAAGTAGTGATTTGTATGGAATAATTATTCTACGAAATCATCAAAATTGGAATAGACCATTTTTTTTTGAAAGCAGGAGAGAGGGTAACTTCAGTTTCAAGATTATCTGGTTAAAAGAATTTAAGATTTTAAGCTTTTCTGAATAATTACCACTTTCTTTATTACTTATTGATTAATTATTATTAGAAAAGCTTTGATAACGGCAGAAAAAAAATAAAAGATCGAAAAACAATAATGCAATATTTTCCGATTTATCTACAAACCATAATTTCAAATCCGAACCTTTCCGGAACCATTTTGAAAACTATAGTTAATAATTGAATGAATGATTGATTTAATAGTCATTTTACCAGAAAGAATATTATATATTTTAAGTAATGGAGTATAAATGATAATATTTGAAGATGGTGATTAACTATAAGTGTCACCTTAATCTGTTATTTAGTGTCAACAACGATTAATTCCCATCTATTTTTCATCTTTGTCCTTTTTTTCCTTTGAACTAATCCTTGAATATCACCTAAACCTGTTCTATCGTCAAATTATTGAATAAAAATTCACCAAAAAGAAAAGAAAAAAAGAAAAGAAAAACAATTCCAATTTCAAAAAAGGAAAAATTTGTTAAAAAAGAAATCTGTGGAACAAAGAATAAATTAATAAACATTAGAAATGACTGTTATCAGAAAAATTTATTAAAAATATTAAATGTTAACCGTCAAATGTTGGGAATAATAATAAATGAAATCTAAGAAAGATACGAATAAATCATTCGTTGAATTCTGCTAAGATAAAATGTAAAATGACAGATGACAAATGACAAATCGATGGAAGGAAGTGGTTAGTGGACAAAGTAGCGCAACAAAGATAGCATAACAAAAGTTAATCGGTAATAGTATTGGAATCATATATGGAAAATGCGATGATGAAGATTTGACCTAATAAGGTCCGTCTTTTTGGGTGAATTGAACTTTTCAAAACGTGATTTACTTATACATTTTCTCTACTAAGTTAATAAGAATTATGCAATGAATCACATTTGTAACAATTCATGAAACTTCATGACATCAATTAACTAACATTTCCTTTTGTTCCACTTCATCAATTTAAAAAAAAAAAAAAAATTTAATCAGTGTTAATATCAATGTGAAAGGTCAAAGTTACAAAAATGCACTTTATGCCCCAGTTATTTGTTCCTGAATACCTACCTGACTTATTAATGTCAGTGTTGGAGGTCAATATGCAAAAATGCTCTTTATGCTTCGTTTATTTCTGAATACCTACTTGACTTATTGTCAGTTTTAGAGGTCAATACTATAAAAATGTACTTTATTTGTCGGTTATTTGTTCCCGAATGCTTGACCTTAGATAATGCAAAAGTCCACTTGAAATGTATGAAGAAGTTTTAGACTTTCAGTCAAAACTACATAAACGATAAACTATCATACCAAGTACAACGGGAAAAGATAGAAAACTAAGTTTATATATTTATTCATCTGCAAGAAATGAGAATTAAATTAAAAAATGATTGTTAAAATGTGTAGTAGTTTTTAATTAATTACTTTGTCATATGAGTAATCTTTGGTAATTATTCCATATTGATATATTATTATGATCCAAGTAAAAGAGGTACTGCATCGAAAATTCGGATAGACATGATATTTAGATAAATCATACGATTGTTGTACAAAGTGAAAAAAAAAAGAAAAATAAACGAGATAGAATGACATTATAGATATTGAGAGAATATTTAAGATCATTCTAAAATTGTTCCTCATTTTTTGTTGGTCAGTTGGTTATCTTCTGTTGAAAAAAAAAAAAGGAAGGCTATGCAACAATTATGCAAAGATGACAATTATGTAAAGATGATTTAAACAAAGATAACATAGGGAAAAGTAAACAGTATATCTTATGTGGGAGTCACTAAATGTATGGACAAGAACTTATAGAGTTTATTATTTGAATTTAATTTCCAACTAATGACAAATGTAAAAATTTGTAAATAAATTAAGTTGAAAAAAATGATGTAACTACTATTAGCATTTTAATGAATTGATAGTGAATAAAGGGAAAGGTGCAATTAAATTAAGAAACTTAAACATTTTTTAATTTTATAGGAAAAAAAACTTCATCTTCCTTTAAATTCTTTCGTCACTTTTTTTTCGGATATGAATGGTACTTCCTATGCAGGAATTTTTAAAATTGAATTGTAATTCTTCGTCTTTTTTTGAATAAAATCATTGCAAATTAAAAAATTAATTCTAATTATTAATTACTTTAAATCTATTTATATCAGAAAAAAATTCCATCGCCCTCTAAATTCTCTTCTTATTTTTTCTGGATATGAATGATAATTCTTTAATTTCTTAAATTTTAATTCTTTAATTTTTTCTTTAATTTAATTTTTCTTTTTTTAAATCTAACCTTTGAAGGAAGAAAACCATTATTTGATTGAATCCTACTCAATGAATCAGTTGCATGTATCAGTTCCACACCATCATTTATACCATTACCATTACTACAACTATTAGCAGCAGTACGATTGTATCCATACATTAGCTATAACTACGAAATGTTTGTAGAGAATGAGGAACTGGAAATCGTTAACTAAAAAATTGATTGATTAAAACGTGAATTGAAAATAGATCATGAAAAATTACGAAAATTAAAAAGCAACGACAAAATAATGCATGAAATATTTACATCAAAATATAAATAATCCTATAGCAGTATTAGGATTTTAGATTATTTAGCACAATATTTTCAATTAAAATAAAATGATCGGTTAACTAATCAAGACTAATTAGCTAAGGAAGAATTACTTAGTTGATAAGCAATTCAATTATGCTTATAAGTGATAAAATTAAATACATAAAGGCAAGCAATCATTGGATAATGAAATTTTTGGAAGCATTTATTATTACACTGTTCAAGTATTCAGAACTTATTGTATGCTCCTAATTTAATCAGTCTTATATGCTCATTAAATATCAGTTGATAAACTGATAAAAGTGTCACCCTTACACTACCAAATATATCATCAATTTATACATATCCTAGAAACACACCAGATCTACTGATTTAATCAATCTGATAACATTCGTAGTGATATAACTGTAAGCGACATGATCAATAATGATAACATTCGTAATAATATCACTGTAAACGATCAGGTTTGTTGATATTATTAAGCAAATCAAAATCTGAAAAAATAAACTAAAATAAATTTCAATTCTATCGATAATAATTTCATTGCTAAAAATAGTTTCATTTTTGCGACAGTGTAATAATCATTGTCGAAGTGTCACGACAAAAGAAGAATTTGAATATAAATTGAACGAACTGAAAATAAAATAAACGAACTGAAAATGATAAATATAATAAAAAAATTCAGGCATGGAATGTTCATTTATTTGCTTTGTTTATCAAGTATTTGATTTGATGATTTCATATAAGTGTCACCAATAAGAAGCTAATTAAATGAGTTCGAAATAAGTAACAAAGAAGAAAGTAGAATGGATGGAAGTGAAAAAGTAAGTTTACAAAGAAGTTGATGAATTAATAAATGGGGTAATTTTAAATGAACAATATCAGCAAATTTGAATTTTAAATTCGATATATTAAGATTCAAATATAAGAACTAGTATATTCATATATCTCTTATATGTGAAAAAGTTATCAAAAATTAATAAATTATTAAGAATAATTTTTCCAAACTATTGTCAGTATTGCAATCTTACTATGTTTGTTTCTTGATATGATAAGGAGCAATCGTAAACAGTAATTTAGTGCTAGAAATAATAGTTAACTTTACCTTCTTATCAGTTAGATTATATCAACAGTATTGGAATCAATGTTATTTTTAAATTGCCTCACTTTCACTCACTCTCTCTCTCTCTCTCTCTCTATTACTATATATATGTTAAATCAAATATTAAAATAAACAAATCCAATTTTAATAACTGAATAATTAGCCAACTAAACAAATGAGGGAAATAAATATAACTAAAATTCCCTAATTAAATAAAAATAAAGTGGTGGATTAAAAAAAAAAGCGACAGATTTTGATGAAATTTGAAAAACTAAATGATACTGAATGGACGAAAATGACCCTTTCAATACTACTGACCAAAGATTATGTGCCAAGTTATAAAGGGTATAGCTTTCTTGGCCATTTTAAACATTTATCAATGGCTAAACTTCACCAATATTTTGTAGCAAAGCCTCAAATAAGGCTAGAAGAAAGAATATAGCTATAATATTTAAATACTATGATATCATTGATATGGTCTGATAAAATGACCATATTTGGCCAAATCAATGCATGAGGTATAAGTATAGAGGTATAGAGATAGTCTCGTATTTCACACACTACAAGTCTATTTAATCAGGAATTCTAGCGTACCACAATCGAACAGACTATTTTCACTAGAATCTTTTAGGCTATAAATGGACTATACCAATCTACAATGAATCTGAAATACTACGAAAGATTAATAAGAGTGCTGTTTCGGATAAGTAATCATTCTTATCAGTTTCAAATTTAATTTTGAATTGACAACAAATACATTTCATTTTAACATTAATTCTAATTATCAAATAAAAAAACGCTAAAAGGTAAACAGATAAAGACACCAAAAGGTAAACAGGAAGGACGAAAAGTCTTTGTGTGAACAATTAACTGTAATTGCTATAATGGAATTATTGAGAAAAGTTGAAGATATGTTAACACAAGGGATGTTACAAAAGCATAGTAACTAATAAGAAAATAATATCAGTTATTAAATCGCTTATGTTCTCTGAACTTATCTGATAATTATGATAACAAAGCAGTATGATATAATTGAAGAGTAAATGATATTTTCTGAATAAATGATAAGATTACATTTATATGATAATTAATGAAGATATTGCAAAATCATTTTCTATCTTTATTTATTTGCCGAGAAAAAAAGCAATTAATAAAAGTATTAATCGGCAGAATGAGTAATCATTCATTCATTAATTAAACGTTTACATACTCATAATTGGATAGTTAGATGAATGAAATTATTTGAACGTTTTTTTTTTTGTATAGTAACATTCTGGTTTAGGAAGAAGAGAGAGAGAGAGAAAGAGAAGTAAAAAAAAAGGACAAAATGAAAAATGAAAATGTTTCGTTACTGTTATATGACAAATAGACGACATCATTTTCATCCATCCGTCCATCCATCTATTTTATAAATGAATAGATAAGAAAGAAGTTTGGAGAATAGAGTGGAAGAACGAGTTGACAATAACACCATCGTTTGGATGATGATCAAACCGATCTGTTGACATTATCTTAGAATGAGAAGTTGAACAATCCGAACAGAATGTTGTTGCTACTACTACTGCTAATCAATGAATAGCGTAAATGTCACACTACCGCCCTGAAAGAAACCACAACATTCCTTTATAAACAAAATAAGCAAACAAGAAGTGATCTTCCATGAATGAATGAAGGGAAAGTTCTGGTATTTACTTACTTTATCTAGCTTTTTATTCAATAATACATCATCCAAAACTTGCTCTCTTCATCCAATAGTACTTACTTTATCCAAAAGTTCTTCCTTGCATACTTCATCTAAAAGTACTTGCTTACTTACTTTATGCAATAGTACTTGCTTACTTACTTTATGCAATAGTACTTGCTTACTTAGTTTATGCAATAGTACTTGCTTACTTAGTTTATGCAATAGTACTTGCTTACTTAGTTTATGCAATAGTACTTGCTTACTTACTTTATGCAATAG
>NW_018108383.1:22950-55156 GCF_000183805.2 Loa loa | reverse complement strand
TTTAATTTTTCTAAATTTAATTGTCAGGAAAAAAGAAGATCGAGAGAAAAAAAAACATTTAAAGAATTCGAACAAAAATCAAAGAAAGAAAAAAAGAGGAAGAAAGAGAGAGAGAGAAAGACAAAATCAATATGAGACTTGCTGCTATTTACAATTACACATTCTGTACAGATATTTTTTTGCTGGTAATGGTACAAAGTTAATTAATAAATTAAATTGAATAATGGTACCATAACTTGAAAAGGGAAATAATAGGGATATATATGAGTGGAAAACATGAACCATTCCGGTTTTTGCTATCCGGTTGCTTTTCTTCTTAAGAAAATACGGATTATCCAATTACTTTTTTTTTATTTTGTCTTTGAGAAAAAAAAAAAAGAAAAACCAAACCGGAGGAATAAGCGACTGATTAAGCATCGTAAAACAGCTGTTCAATTCGATTGATTCAGCTGAATGGATGGTTGTTAGCGTATTGATAAAAAAAAAAAAGTGAAACTGGAGGAATAAGCGACCGATTAAGCAAAAAGCAAAAAGAGAAAAAAAGAAAAGTGATGGAATGGAAAAGGAAAGAAGAAACATCAATCCAATACTAAAAACTATTTTTCCACTACCAAAGTGTCGTCCAAAAAGAAAACAAAAAGGATGATCGATTGATTGACAGAGAGATGATACGATGATATGTTACGATAATGAGAAACATAATTGTATTAATTAAATATTACAATTTCGAAAAATAAATATTTTATTTTTTTGTTTAGAAATTTCACTTTTTTGATAGATTAATTCCATAACTGATTTTGTTAATATTTAAATTAATTATCTTATTCCATTGAGTTTTTAATTTTTCTATTATTAAGAATGTTTAACACTATTTGAACTTATATGAGAATAATATATGCAAGAGAAGCGGGGAGAGAGAGAGAGAAAGAGACAGAGAGAGAGACAAGTATTCAATAACTATAACCATAGTGATTATAATTTTCTAGGAATTTCAATAAAACTAATTCTCAGTTAAATTAATTAAATAATTTGCAGGATTAGATATAGATCAAGTCAAATTAATCAAAATATGATCCTCTTCCGGAAGATAATTATTAAATTATGCAAAGTTGCATAGCATACCCTTGAAGTGCACAATTTCGACATCTTTTATAATTAATTATCGAATATAACATACCTTCCCTCTCTCTTTCTCTTTCTCTGTCTTTGACTCTAGAAAATTCTACTAAAAGTCGTACTGTACGTTTAACAACATACCGCTTAAGTATTCAAAGCAAATACATTTACTCTTCTGAATATCAATTGATATCCCGATTATGTTTAATTTACATTTAATCAGTATAAACTGATGTAAGCTTGAACAGTTCGATTTCCACGGTGCATGAAATATTCCCTTCCCATGAAATATCTAGGTTAGCAAAAGATTGAGCAGGTAAATAAGGGAATATCTTCCCCCTCCTCAAATATTTTTAGCAATTGACAAAATTTAGCACAAAAATTTCCATTCCCATATATCTCAGATGGGTTATTTACAATGGATTTTTCACACTCTTCCATGCAAAAACATTAAATTTGGAAATTGAAAATTTATTCCCGCCTTTTTTTGATCACAGAATAAGCGAAATATACCAATAAACAATAATTCAATTACGAATTAAATTACGAACTTGAGAAAATATAAAATCTTCAAATTCATTAGTAGCCTAGATGTTAAAGAATAGGAGGAATCATGTGGAAGAAGAAAGTAGGGGATGCAATGATGTTCAAAAACTAAGCTATTTTATTACTCGCATAAATAATCAAAATATTTCGGTTCTTATAGAGAGGAAACATTGAGAGCCTAACTAGCACGTAAACTAAAAGAATATTAGAACATCGGCGTCTCTTGCTCTTTTCAAGAAATAGTAATGTTCGGTTTTGCATTTATGCCACTCTCCTTAGCAGCAATACATCACAGGCCAACTAAATAGTTCTGATGTAATACTAAAATGTTATCAACAACTATATTTAAAACCCGTTCCCTTAAATACTTGTGTTACACAGCAACAAAATAAAAAAAGAAATTCACAAGAATGAAACAGTATGATGCAGAAAAAAAAGGACTAAAAGGAAATGTAAAAATGCGACGTTATTCTGCTATGATTTTTATGCAATTTAGCGACCTCTTCCAGCACTAGTTCGTCCAGAAAATCGTCTTTTTGATGGCTGTGGTGGTCCAACTAACCGTGCTATTCGTATGGTTCCTAAACGAACACCTTCTGATGCTGTTGCTGCGCTTATGCTGGAATAAAGAATTTCACTTGATTGGTTCCGATTTGATAAATTTCAGAAATATCTTATCTGAAATTTCATGATTTCTTTTTCAAAATTAGCAGCAATACTTACTTGCAACCAAGTGCAGCTGCAATTTTGGTAATCTTTGGCTCGCCTGTTCCAAGTTCTTTAGCCCACGGCGTGATTGGTAAAGTCATATTTTCATCTGCAAATACCTTCCACGGCTTATTAAATGATGAAAAAAAGAAAAAAAGCATTTAAAGGTTTGTCAGGAAAAGACTAGCAATGTTCACTGCTTGAATGTTAAACCACAAGAGTTATGTGAGAGATTAAAAAAGATAAAAATGATAAATATATTCGAAAAATATTTAATTTTAAAGTTTTGGATGTTCGTACCAGCAATGCACAAGGTCATCATCGATAAATCACTTGTTAATACTGATGATTCGTTTTTTTTTTTTTTTTTCTAGTCATAAAACCCAATAATTCCCACAATTCTGAATATCATCAGTAGTTATTCAGCTATTGGATGATTTAATGGTAACAATAAAAGCTCTGTCGGGTAGCTGAATACAATCACACGCCTCTATCACTAAAAAGAGTCGTACTGTAATAGGTGATTGAACAAGCTTAATCAAGATCGTCATCAGTATAAGAGAAAGAGTTAACTTACAATCTAATAAAATCGCCAAGCATAAAATGTGCGCCAATAATCTATCTTTGGTCATTACATTAACTGCTAACTTTTGCTTACTTCTGTTATTTTCGCTAACGAATTCACCAGCTGTAAAAGAATCGAAACTAAAACTGAATAAATCAGAAATGAAAAAGAAGAAATCAAAATGCATTCAAAATGAAATTTTTCTTTATTTCCTTCAGTGAAGATTTTGCAAATCAAAGAAACAAAACTATCTGATAAAAACCAGCACATTATTAAAAATATCCCAATCTTCCCCCAAAATCCATTCCTTATTCTTTTCGATTCAACATTTTCACTCTCTAACTCGAATCTTGACTTCTTCCTTCCTCATATAAAATAACTTTACTTAATTTCTTTTTTCTTACATTTCCATTGGTTTTCCTTATCTTAAGCAGTATAGATTTGCTTAATCTTTTACCCAACCAATAAAACTAATTGTTATGTCACCAGAAATGTAAGAATAAAACATACGGAGAAAAAGTTCACGAATTTTAGAAAGTACTGTCACTGGATACTGCAACTGCATCCACTCGTCTTGTAAAAGGAAACGACGTTTTGCCAAAATCTGCAAAGTAAAAAATTTCAAACTTCAAAAAGAAAAAATAAAATGAATAAGTGTATACAGTATTCCGTCCAAATATATATATATATATATATATATATATGAATAATTACCTTGTAACAATGTATCATAGCATCCAACAGTAATAAATAACAAGTTCTTTCGGTGTTTGTACTAATATTACCAATCAGATTATATACAAGAGGAGAGAGCCCTGAAAAATATAATAGAATAAGTTGATTTACAGTATTATTTGCAACTAAAAGATGTGCGGCTGCAGTACGATATATTTTTTATGGCAATATAGCAAAGTATTCCAAACAATAAAGCCCGCTACAGTTTCACCAAATAACGTTACCAAAAACGCAATGTATCGTTTTCCGCTGAATATGAGCGGAACGATAGGATCTGTGTTGCATTGCATTAAAGAACAAAAGCAAGAATAGAAAACTGTGAAGATCTTTTCGATGTTTCGTAAAAAAAGAAAAAACGGTAGAATTTTTTGTAGCATAAGATGAAATTTGAAGAGATAGAAGTATTGAGTATCAGTATCGAAAGATTTGGCTCCCCAAAACTAGTAATATATATGTAAGAACTGTAAAAACCATATGCAGAAGTAGAAAATCCTCTAACCATTTGCAACAAGATTTTTTCTTGAATCATTCAAATGATCAAACGCTTCAGATTTGAATGTTATAACTTCTGCATCAGACAAAAAATTTGAAAATAAATATACTTCTCTTGGCGATTTCCCATCCATATTTGCTTTCGGTAGCACCGAACTCTCAGCCTGCAAAAAGTCATGAAAATCAAACAGAAAATTCGAAAAAAAAAATCCATTAAAACTTGAAAAGAAGCAGAGTACTCGAAATATATCTGCTTATTAAACATTTGTTGGTAATGATTAATTCCGTTGAAAAGATTTCAGTTGACGTATAGAAGATTTTTCTTGCATATTCGACTTCATATTCATAAGATGAGATAAAGATATGAATAACTTTTCTATGTGGTAGAAAATTCTCACCTTTGTTAATAATGAAATTTCAGATTTCTCCACCGTTTCACCTTCCTTTTTCATATTTGCAGACGCAAATGCCGAGTTGAGCATAACTGACAACGTTTCCTTAAAAATCGATTAATGTTTCAAAAGTTCCTGTTTCTATTTTTGCAAAGAACAGCAATTCTGAATTCATTTATTTGAGAAAACATGCATCTTTAATTTGTCGCCGGTTGGCAGCATCCTGTATTTTAACCCTTTTAACTGATCCAAAATCATGTGTCAATGCACGCCGTTTATCAGCCCACGATTCTCTGCTAATAGTGTTATCGATGGAATAATCGACTTTCCTTTTGTAACTGAAATTGTCTCATTTTGACCTCAAGCTTCAGATTATTTTGGGGTAAAAAAAAAAAAAATGGAATATTTATAACTTTCAAGAACTGCACAAAAATATAACAAACCCAGTATCTAGTATTGTTTGGAAATCGGATACCGGAACATTTTCGAAACAAATTAGTTTAGTCGGCAAATAATCTGTCTTCCCCGTTCGTCTGTTGATTACTGCAATCGCATAATCACATCCTTCGCCTTCCGAGCATTCTTCACGTCCCAAACGAACGACTTTTTCTGATGCAAGACCCTGAAAACGTCATTCTTTCAAAAGCGATTTCCCTATTTAAATTGTTCATAGTGCCGTATAAATGGTTGAAAATAAGAACAAATTTGCACATTTTTAATTTAATTATTTGTAACAACGCTAAATGCATTGTTCTTGTTGTTATTGAAATACTAAAACAGAGCTATTTCGAGTCTCTCTGTAGTTACAATATAGGACCTGTTCCTTTCAACAGATCGACGAATATTTGGAAGTTAGATGAATTAGATGAATGGATACGCAAGTGAAACCTAAAATTTGAATGAAAAACTGGAAGAAGAAATATGAAATCAACTACTACATTCCTAGCAGTGTAGACATATCCGGCTGTGCCATTTGCTACTCTGTGACGCTGAAATATCAATGATTGAACATCTGCCGCCATGTTATTTGTTAATCGAGCTACAACACCCGTGGTCTGAAATTTTTGTTGGGAGTTTTGTCTCTTTTTTCTTTAAACTTTGTGGAACTTTCGGATAATCATATACGTGTTAGAAGCAGAATTTTAAGCCACTTAAAAAAGTTTGATATTTCCTACTCAGTTGGTTTTGATACTAGTAACCTTTATGATCCTTAACCTTGATTTATCTTTTCCCTTAATAGAAGGCCACCATAACTCTTGTCAATCTACTATCAACTATGATATGGAAAGTACAGACCATCTATCTCCAATTTAGAACATCGCCCAAAGTTTTATCCACTTTCCTGCAGAACTGTCAGTATGATAGGTTACTGTAATTCGTACTTTCAAATGTGTGTTAACTTTTAAATTCGAAATTTCAATCTTGAAAAAAGAAATCCATGAAAATACCTTGAAGTCGACTGGCATCCCTCCTGTAATATTCTCGGCTGGTGATACTGCAGCACACTCCATCTTGATTCCTTTTATCATGCTTAACTTGTATTCCAATGTTACACCTCATCAAATATCCTAAACAAACAGTAGTTTTATGCAAACGACATGTAACATATTTGAAAGCTACCACGACATCTCTGACCAAAACAGAAATAAGCCTAAAAAACGATCCGTAAAATAAGGAAATGAGATGCATGATTGCATTCGAGTGAGTAATTAAAAACCATTAACATTTTTAATTTAGTCTCAATTCCAATGAGTAAAATTGTCTAAAAAGCAAGAATTCCAAATGTATTTAAAAATAGACTGAGTTAAAACAATTGTATTTGTGTGACAGCTCATATCACGCCTCATCAAATGTCCTAAAAAAATAGTGGTTTTATGCGAATAACATGAAAATATACTTGAAAACTACCGCGATATCTCGGAAAACTGAATAAAACAGATATGGGCCTTGAAAAGACGGTCTGTAAAATAATGAAATGAGATGCGTGGTTGCATTCGAGTGGATAATTAAAAACGATCAGCAGATTTAGTTTGTCGTAATTTCAATGATTCTCTCGGTAGCAAAAATTTCCAAATATATTTTGAAATCAAATGAGATTGAAACAATTACACTTGCGTCACATCCCATATCACACCTCATTAAATGTCCAAAACAAATCTTTTTTTTTTCTCATAATCTTTCATAATTATACACGATCAATTACTTCTAGTATTAGGATCAATTAATGATACGTTGGAGGTATATTTTACGCTACCATCTTACCTGCCATTTTCATCTTTAAGGTAGTAAGGAAATATTTTGACGTCTTAACCAGCTGTCATCTTGTTTTTAATTAGCACAAAAGATAAAATTGCATTTGCTCCTCGCATTTCTTCACAAGAACCAAACCAACGCAATACTCTGTACGTTCGTATCTTGTATTTATCATTTACATGCAAATATTTGATAACTTATCAATCATCTTAACGGGGAAAAGTGGAATTCGGCCTGATGTCATTCGGTATATGGTGTGGTTAAGTTGAAAGAGAGAGAGGGATTGGAAGCGTTGGAGACAAGATGTGGCGCAGAGAGATGGTTAAGAAGCGCTTTTTTTGTGTAATAATATTAGAGAGGTGGGAATAGATGTGAAAGCTTTGCTCATCATTTGTTCAGTGCTAGCAGTGCCATCATCATCATCATTATTATTATCGTCATCAGCATCATCGTAGCTACCGCTATCACTATCAGTTGCTTGTTGCACCAACAATAATAGCTGGGACAGATTGATTCGTGATTTTTGATAAGCGCTTACTGACAATGATGATTGCTTGATGGGAGGAATTTTGGTTATTTGTATCTGGAAAAGGATAGAATGTCAGCGGATGAGAATTTAATGGTCTGTAATAACAAAAACAAAAACAATAACAACAACAACAACAATAACAGCAACTACTACAACAACAATAACAATAACAGCAGCAATTACGACATCGACTACAAGAACTACGGCAACAACAATGCTTCGTAATAATCGACGTCCATCACTTGTTGGCTCACAACATTCCATACCATCCAGACGATCATCATCTAATTTAAAGGATATTGAACGGATTCAAATTGCCGAAGCACAGGTAGTTTTATTTAATATTACCTGAAAAGGTAGGGAAATAAGGAATGAGTTAAAATGATAGTTAAAATTAAGATAGAATTAAGAGAGGGAGCTAAAATTAAGATAGAGTTAGGAGAGTTAAAATTGAGATAGAATTAATATAAAAGCTAAGTATGAATTGAAAGTAGTAATTAGTGAATGGAAATAGAATTTGAAAAGTGAGATATAGTCGATTAAGAGTTATGAAAATTATAATTTATTGAAATAAATTGGAAAAAGTAAACGAACTTTTACAACGAAATATTCCCAAATGAAAGTTTTAAATTATATTTTTTATCTTTTCTGGACATTTTCCTGATTTGTGATAATATTGCAAACAGAATTAGCTGAATTACAATGATATTTCCTTACCTTCCAACTTCTTTGATAAAGATAAATTCGTATTTTTCAAATTCAAATGAGTCTCTTTTTTGGTTTTTGAATTTTTTTTTTCGACTTCTAACTCACTCTACTGATTTGTGATCGATATTATTAGAAGAAAGGATTAGATGTTAAAATTTTCATGAATGTTTATCATAAACAAAGATTTATTTATTCATCTTCATGTTGTAAATAATATTGTTCTACTATTTCTGCTCACTTATGAAATTAATTAAGGATCAATTAATACAAGTGCAGATCTTTCAGGGATTGAAAGGTAATCTAAATTAGAAATCATACAGAAATGTCTTATACACAAAAATATTCTGTTAAGATTATCTCTTCCTTTCATTTTTACATTAATTTATAAAAAGCCTGTTTGTAAAATTTGCATATTTCATTTGAATTATATGTTTTAATTTATCAAACATTCATTCCATATAGTGATAATGGAAATACTGGCGAAACTCTGATACAGTTCTTCTGTTGTTCACTTTGAAAAAGCATTTATAAACATCGAAATTGTTTTTATGCAGGAGAAAGAAAAAAGTTTTAAAAACATTTTAAATCGCTTTCTGGCATATTATTTTCATGAATGATGCATTTAAAATATTCGTTGTACCACTTTGACATCTTCCTTTCTTTTTTCTTGAACAATTTTAGTCTATCTAAATAAGGGTGTATTGTGAACATATGTGTTAAGAGAATGGAAAGATAAAGTGAATGAAGTTTTATGAAATGAAAATTTACGTTTATTCGAACTATTCTTATAGAAATCTTAATTTTTTTTTGTTTTTTTTTCGGAAAGGGAAGTTATTAAATAAGTTATTTGGGACAGTAGTTAAATATTATTGAAAAACTGTTTAATTGCCAATTTTTTATTTCAGAAAAAAAGAAATTTTCCTCCTCAATTACTCATATCGTTACTTTGTGGAGGACCATTTCTTCTCTTCCTTCACATTTATGCTGTGGATAATTGTAATGCATCATTTACTCAGGTAAATTTAACAATAACAATCAGTCTGTGTGAAGTTGAGACTGTTTTTTTTTCAATTTAAATTTTTAATAGTTTCTATGCAATTTACAATGAGCGACGAAAATTTTTTTTCAGTTTCTTCGAATGTTATGGTCGGAAACTGATGTGTTGTATCAAATTTTTCCAACACCATTTTCTTCGATAGCTTGGAAAATTCTTATTTTTATTACACTTTTACAACTTATCTTTCATCTTGTTTTGCCTAAAGATCTTGTCACAGTTATCAATAGCATGGGTAAGGATTAGCTTATCGTTTTAATGATCATATGGATATTAACTTATCATTTCATCACTTATAATTATTTTGGAAGCTAATGAAGCTGCAAAATTTCTACCTGATATATTTTAGTTGTCTAATTTAGCCTAAAATACAATTGTTTTAGCTAACTTCGTTACACAGGAAAAAAGATTATCCAAGTTTCACTTATCCTAATTAAAAGCCATGTAATTCTATTGCTAGCTCAATTTCAGGAGAACGAGAATGTCATCCAGTGAATTCGTTCCAGTCATGTCTTCTTGTAATACTATTATTCATCTTTGGCTCAGCACTAGGCTTCTACAAAGCTTCTATCATTTATATGAATTGGATTCAAATCCTATCATTGTTAAACTTTATATCCATGATCATGGTTTTATTGTTGTATATACGACAACGAAGTGATGATGATGATACTTGTAAGTTTTGAAGCTAAGAACAAATAAAGCCTTTTTCATAGGATAATCGATAGCCACTTACTGCAAAAGGTAATGTTAATTTAAAGCGTGTTCAATTTATTTAACGTAAAAATTTTGTATCAAAATATATCGCAGCATATGTTGTAAAGCAAAAGGTCAAAAGGTAACATAATACGTAAAGGCGTCAATAAAAGAACATGAACCTAGTCTTCTAAAAATATCTGTTTTCTGTTCAAGTATATTTTGAAATTTACAATTATCTGTTGCTTATTATAATAGTTAAATTCTGAAATTAGAAGTGAAATGTAAATTAAGGTAATAAATATGACAGGATATCTAAAATTACTCATTTTTTTTACTCATTCAAATTACTCATTTTTTAGCTGATATTATCAGTGGATTGTTTTTTGGTACTGATTTAACGCCAGTGATTTATTCAGTTGATCTCAAACACTTTATCACCTATAGAATTGCTCGAACTTTATGGCCGTTATATATCATCTCATCCCTCTACTACAATTATACATTTTATGGAAGGATCAATAGTAAATGTTCAGATTACCTTTCGAAATTTTACATTTTTCAAGTTTTCGTTTTCGCTCGTCGAAAAAATTGATTATAAATTGGAAATTATGATTTTAACCAGTTATTATCTAAATGTCAACTTGATTTAAACGAATTGATTTGATCAGTGAACCTTGTTCAAGAGGATGCTTAGACAAGATCAGTTCCGACATACGATTGTAAGAAAATGTCGCACTTAATTATCTGAATGCCCTGATGAACCAATTTGTAATTCGCATTTCTAATTAATTTATTCCCTTTGAACTCAATTCAAAATCGTGCCGTTTTTTTTCCTTCATTTCTCATCCCAATAATTTTGACGAATACCTTTTTTTGTAGATAATTTACTATCCTGTGCAATTTTACAACTCATTTATATCGGTAAAATACATTGGTTTGAACATTTGCATTATAGTCAACTGGATACTCAAAATAAGAAAGCAGGTTTGCCATTTGTGCAAAATATTTTCAGTTCGATTCTCACTTCATAATGAAATGTAATTAGAATTTTACATATTATGTGTAGTGGATTTTTAGCTTTGTTTTTAAGTCTTTTTTTCTCATATAAACAGGCCTGGAACTGAAAAGATTTCAAGCAAGAATGGAATAAATGGTGAAAAAATAAGTTTTTTTTGGGGGGAGGGGAGGAGGGAGGGGAAAAAGAAGCAGTGATAGGAATTTAACTAATTCTGAACAATGAGAAAATGACATAGTGAATAATAGAGAGTGATGAGAAAAGATGAGTTCTTGATAAAAATATTAGATAAATAATTAATTGCAAACAAAAATATTATAAAAATTGTATGGCATGACGAACAAGACTGAATGGATTATTTACTTTGATTTAAAAAAAAGAAAAGAAAGCAATAGAAGTGGGAAATGGAACTTAGAAATGGGACTTGTTCCTACCTTATTCCTACCATTATAATCTTATCCATTTATCTGTCTGAGGCTTATCTATGCCAGTTTGTTTTACTGAAAAAAAAAAAGATCCGTTTTTACTTTCTATTATATGGTCAATAATTTCTTCATTTTTTTTTGTATCCACACGAAGACTGTTCTATTCTCTTAGGAATGCAGGCCTAGAATGACAAGAGACACAAGCCTAGAACGGTAAGGAATTTTTCCCAGTCTTTGAGATTCTTTTTGAATTACAGTAGTTAGTTTATTTCATCTTCAACTATTTGCTCTTTTATGATGCATAGCCATAAAGTTGCTGTACGATCCTTAATTATTTTTTATCTATCTTATTATTTTCATCAAAATTTTTCACATCTTTTTCATAATCTCTTTTATTGATTTCAAGGTTTAATCTTTAGTGTATTTCGGATAATGGAGAAATTTCGACTCAAACTTGTTGCAGGATATCTCTTTGAAAGATTTGATGTAATGCTAGACTTCTTTGCAGTCAAATTGACTTGGCTCCTTGGGGACTAAGAACTTGATTAATGACTATTTAATATAATTTTTTAAATCTCGTTGTTCTTTTCTTCATATTAACCATTATTATCTCAGTGATGTTAACTGTGTATCGATTAAGAATGACAGATGAATTACTTGAGATGCTAAATTTTAGTTCATACTTCAATATGCCTTGGTAATCGTGTCTTAGGGCAGCTTTTATCTTAGATAATTAAGAAATGGGGGTTGAATTGCTGGGCAGCTTTTTTGAGGTGATAAAAAAAACAAAAGAAAACAAGTACAAGGTGAAACACGAAAGTTAATTTCAAACTGTTTACTTTCAAATGCCTATATTTACATTTTGAAAATCTAAGAAGGAATTTTTGAATGAAGAAAAAAAATCAAGAAAAAATTTTTTTTAAAATTTTGTGAACTACTTAAATATGATTAGTTGCCAAGACTTTGTTTTAAACTTGATTAAAACAAAAAATTTGTTTTTAGCTTTTGATTGATGCATTAGTGGCATTTTTCTTTGTGCGATTAATCTCATCAATTTTTTTGACAAAGCTGACTTTTTTTTTGCAGTTCATGTCAATTTTTTTTGACAAAATGTATTCTAAAGTTGGTCGTTACAAATGCAATAAGACAAATTTAGCCAATAATTTATAATTGAAAGGAAGAAATTTCAAGTTTGGTTTTTCAACAATTAGGAAAACATACGGAATATAAATGGTTTGTAGCTATCCCTAATCTTTATTTGAAATATTTTCAGGATTTTTTTACATTTGGGGAACTCTTGTACTTTATCCAGCATTCTATGCAACACCAATTACAGTACTTGCACAACGTAAGGTTGTGTTACCTTTACCAATCAGTGTGGCACTACTCTTCATTACTGTCATGGCGATGTATGTTACGGTTGACAGTGATCGACAACGTGTACAATTCAGACTTGCTAATGGAAATATGAAAATATGGGGTGAAGATCCATTTTTTATTACTGCCAAATATCGACGTAAAAATGGTGAAGTTGCTGCGAATTTACTTTTAGGTAAGTAAAGACTTCGAATCAGCTGATTGAATATTCAATTATTTAACATTGCAGTACTCGATTCTGCTAACCAAGCATCTTTTATCAGACAATTCAGTTTTCTTTTTTTTCTCTAAAGTTTTGCGGTAAATTTAGGAATGAAGAATTTGAAATCCATAAGTTAACTTTGATGTGGTCAACTTTTTGTTTTTTCAGGAAGCGGCTGGTGGGGATTATGTCGGCATCCAAATTATTTCGGTGAATGGCTCACATTTGCCTGTTGGACAATTTTGCAGGGAGCAAGTACATTTTTCGCCTGTTTTCCGTTCTTGTTTCTAACATGCTACTTATATTTACGATTAAAGCATGATGAACTGAGGTAAATTATCTGAAAAAATTTAATTTTTGCCCAGAAACATCTGAATTGTAATAAAATAAGATGAAAAATAGCTTATCATGCATACTGCAATACGTTGCAGTATGGTATGGTACTTCCTAAGGTGATATACGACCTATTTTTCTTTTATTCATGTCGAAGAAGCTGTCACTGAGTTGAAACCCAAATAAATGAAGGTGCATATTTGTTTTCTCAGAAAAAAATCGAAAATTGATCAAAATTTGAGATTTAAGGGAAAGCCTTGGATTCTTAATATTGAGAAATTTATGGTGGTACGAGGAAAAACCAGTAATTCCTGAAATCGTCAAAAAAAAAAAATTAGCTTTTCCAGATGTTTGGCAAAATATGGACCATACTGGTTGCAGTATCGGAATCGAGTGAAATATTTGCTCATTCCTTCGTTGTTTTAAATCCCAGATAATTTTATGCGATTCAGAGAAGGAAATATAGTTGAGAAGGACAAAAATAAAAAAAAAAGTTTTTAGTATTTTTAGTTGCTCATTTTGTGTGAGCTTTAAGCGCATTGATCCACTCTTCGGCGGATCATTTTTCATCGGTTGGGTTGTATTATTCGAATTCACTAAATACATTGGGTGAAATTATAGCTTATGTATTTAATGGTAATTGTCATTTGTTGACTGGATGGATAAACAGCTGTCTTTTTGCTTCGTAAGAAAATTAATTAAATTTTATTATTCTGTCTCAAATTTACATAAAATTTGAAGTTCAAGGCTTAAAACATAAAAATCTTTCAGCGTTTTGTTTAGTATCTTAAAAAGTCGGCCCATCAATCTGTGTTATTGATTGCCATCAAGTTCATTTGATTAATTAGTACTGTATTGGCTGACATTCATTGAAAAATTCATCCAAAAGTGCATCCTCATAGCTAGGCGGCGGTGAAGTACCGTATTGGGTGGGCGGATTTATAGAGTAAGTTGGCGGAGATGTGTTGTTGGTTACCATCAAATCGTTCATCTGAATGCTTGATTTGGCTTTGAACAGTTCCCTTTTTCGTTGTCGCATGCTGCGAGCTTCTGGAAGTCTTGTTACATTTAATGAATAGGTTCAAAGGTTGAAAATTGGACAGTTAGATCATACCTGCATGTGTGGAAATCATGTATGATGTGACTTACTGCATGATTCAAATATTATGAAGTAATCATATTATGTGATAACATCAATGAAATACCGAGTCACAGATTACGAACTTCATTTCTTAACTATCCAAATTGAGAAAAAAACATTCCTTTTTGTCCATTTCATTACTAATAAAGAGTTGAAATGAAACATGTAGGCGTTTTTTTCAAGCCGATTTCATATCAAAATTTCCAGAAATTTATTCTTCCCACTCTTTTCGAGGAGAGGAGGAGTATCATTAAAATTGTTGCACTGATATTCCTACCAATTAAAATTCAACTACCAATCAGAAAGTGATTCAGTTTTGTAGAAGTCTTAAGAAACGATAATTGCTTTAAATTTAAGGTGCATTGAAATATCGTACCAAAAGATTGTTTGTTTTATAGCTGAGAAATCACTGGATCTAAAGTAATGTAATATTTGTTGGAAATTTCAGCTTAAACTAAAATTTAAATTTTCACCAAATCATTTTAAATAATCCCCATAACCAGCAAAGGGAAAACAAGATTAACAGCTGAGTGAGTCCATTAATTTCGATCAAACAGATCTTCATTAAAATCCATTGGAAAAATAATAGGGATGAGCAAGGGAAGGGGAAAAACAAATTCTTGAGATTTGGATTTTTTTGTCTTTTGAAAACTTTGTATTCTCAGGAAGTGAAGAATTTTTCCTTTTTTAAAGTAAATACAAATAATTAAACAAGTTATCTATTAAATATATATTGAAAAAAATTAGTGTTAAAGATTAACCTATTTTCATTACTGATATTAGAAAATTTGCAAAATAAACAAGTTGAAATGTAACAAAATAAAAGCAAACAAAAAAAAAAACTAACTTTGTATAGTCCGGAAATTTTTCTCACGTAATCGTGCTGTCATCCGTTGTACCACACGTCGTGTACGTCGCATTTCAACAATTTTATCCAATTCCCACTGCTTGCATTTGTTTATGCCAATGATCATTGCAATTACCATGGCGATACAAAAGACAATTGTTGGTAGGACAATTGTTGTCACAACATCTGTCGAAGGCACATAATATGATTTAGGCATTTGGATACGATGATACATCGTTTGATTGGTTATTCCCGTGCTAATGCTCATCGCACACTTTTTGCTTCCCGAATTTCCTTATTTTATTTGCCATTAAATGATTTTTGCTTATCGTTTACATTTGAGAAAAATTCCTAAAAAAGAGAAAAAAGAAGAAAACCAGAATTTATCATTTCAGATAGAATATGTCAATGTGACACAAGGAAATTCATTCACGTGGCGCAAAAAGAAATTTGATAAAAATAAAAAGTAAAGCGAATGACGTAACTGAGTTTATTTGAAAAATAAAACTACAGTTAAATCATTTCAGACAATGTAGAAAGTTTGTCAGGGATGATATGCTAAACGAATTAAGATGGCAGTCGGGATCCGGCATGGTGATTACTTTTTGGCATTGAAATTTCAAACAGAAATGACTACGATGGATAGATTTCACATCAACTCACGTGACATAAAAAGGAAATTTGATGAAAGCAGAAAAACTTAATGTAGGAAGATTCAATTCAATTTTTATATCCATAAAATCAAATCAAAGAAATACATTTTATAATGATGAATTAAAAAAATTTTTCTCACATTTTAGTTTATTTTGACTATTAATACAACAACGAAAATAATTTGAACCTATTACAACGGAAGACAGTTATACGTGAATTAAAAAACTAAAATGCAATAACCAGCCTAAAATAACCAGCAATAACTCGTTAACTCTAGGCCAGAAAGAGTCCTGAGCCAAGGAGGAATGAACGAATGAACTTGCAGCTAGTCTTTTATTTTCTTGTTATAGCGTTTAGGAACAGAGACTTAGCAGCCAACTGCAATAGGCCTAGATGTATAAAAAGTGGGAAGAGTCGATATTTGCATTGGGTATTCATAGCAGACTCTCACTTGTCAAGCCTTCTTCCAATGCTTCTCAATGAGGCAACTCAATCGATGCTCAGAATAATTGACTGAATCCTTTAGGAATTATGATAACTTTTCTAACAATATTTAATCTTAGTTTCCCGGGAAAAAATGACAATAACGAAGTGTATCAACTAATGGGATGGTGATACAACGGATGACAATATTGTGTTGGAAAGAAAAGTTTGGTCGTGTTTTTTTTCTGGCAACAGTAAAAATAGGTGAATCAGTGTGACAGGAAGAGAGAATATGGTAAATTAAGGATAGGTACCTGTTTGTCTGAATATAGTAGACCACATGTTTGAAAGTACATTACAACTAATGATCATCCTCGTATGAGACGTTTAGTTGCGTGTCGAGTCCCAGACTAGAGCCGGCGCCGCAATTTAAAGGATCGTCGTTTCCTATATAGCTATAGGATTGGGTTGGTTGTGTGGTGTTTTTGGTAAGGGGTTTCTGGTTTCATTAAAAGTTGCTGGGTTGTGGTAGCATCTGCTAGTTTAATCGTCGGGATTGTGTGACTAATCATCACTCATTTATTCAATGACGCATCTGTAAGCTATGCGTGATCGTACGTTAGCGCAAAAATGCTCCAGTTGTTATGACAGTTGGTATCATGTACGGTCGCAAATGTATTGAGGAGGTCTCCTTCATCGGTAGTTCGCATATTATTCGGTTTTCGTTATACGATTTGTCCAACTGTACTGTAGCGTGTAATCCACTTTCTGCACTCTCTTTTTTATTTTGTTAGTTCATTTAGTTTAATTTTATCAAACCAAATCCGAGTTGGACCGTTTTAGAATATAATTAACTATGATATTACACTCTCGTTTTATATTCCGACTGTGAAATATCCACGACGTTAACCATGCTGAAGAGTGATGGCATTTTTCTTGACTCTTTGATTTCTTTGTGGGAAAGAAATCCAAGTTGACTTTTCAGCTGTGAATGGACTGGAAATATGAAGTAAATGGAAATCAAAGTTTTATTTCAGGTTCAAATGGGACGTAGGATCCGTGTACAGCGTAAGGGGCCGGGAGGTATTTTTAAAGCTCATAACAAACACCGAAAGGGAGCAGCTAAGCTACGACCAGTCGATTATGCCGAGCGACATGGTTATATTAAGGGAGTTGTGAAAACTATTATGCACGATCCAGGACGTGGAGCACCTTTGGCACTCATCGAATTTCGCGATCCTTACCGGTATAAAATTGTGAAGAGTACAATGATTGCCGCAGAAGGGATGCACACCGGACAGTTCATTTATTGTGGACGGAAAGGTAGCTTTTCCTATGGTTAAGTAGGGTTACATAAATGTGACATAACTGAGCGTTGCTTACATTGCAGATTTTTGAATTTAGCATTTGCTTGCTAAAAACATATAGTTTAGGCGTCATATGAGGTGTAAGGTATATTACAACTAAGTAATTAATGCAATAGTTTTAGCAAGTGGTTCATTTTATTTCAGCTCAAGTTCAAGTTGGTAACATCCTTCCACTTTCCGAATTACCTGAAGGAACTACTGTGTGCAATTTGGAAGAAAAGACTGGTGATCGCGGCCGTCTTGCACGCACTTCTGGTGGGTGAAGTGGTCTTTTCTTGAAAGGATGTATTAGTTTTTAGGGATTTCGGTAGACAACGCATAGAGAAAGCGCAGTTCAGAATTTACGACAGTTTTATAAAGTCTGTATATACACTTTGTTAACGCATATATTTTTATAGGCAATTATGCTACTGTTGTTGCGCACAACCCAGAAACTAAGAAGACCCGTGTACGCTTGCCCTCGGGCGCAAAGAAGGTCTTGGATTCTTCAAATCGAGCAATGATCGGTATGTTTTTATTTGAGATTTGTGGAATTATTTGTGTGCTTTTATCGGAATACATGTCAGTATTATTTAGAGGTGAAAGTATTATTTTTGTTGTAGACCGAATTTGCATAAAGTCTTTCGCATATTAATTTTGACAAATTTGGCTTGCATGTGAAACATGATGATACAAACGTTTGTTGCTTTTGTTCCTTATTTGGTACTAACATCTACTTTCTGACACGTCTAGGTATTGTCGCTGGTGGTGGAAGAACAGACAAACCATTACTGAAAGCAGGAAATGCGTATCACAAGTACAAGGCTAAGCGCAATTGCTGGCCGACAGTACGTGGTGTTGCAATGAACCCTGTTGAGCATCCTCATGGTGGTGGTAATCACCAACACATTGGACATCCATCAACCGTGAAGCGTGGAACAAGCGCTGGACGTAAAGTAGGTCTTATTGCGGCACGTAGAACTGGCAGAATTCGTGGTGGCAAGCCAGAAAAACACGGAAAAGACGAAGCAGTTTAAAGCTGAGAATAGTCTACTTTCGTGTTTTCATGTCATTATTATTGGTTAACACTTCTTGGAGTGTATTTTATTGTTATATAAATTGTCAGAATAAATTTTTTGTTGACACTGTCTGTGTGGTCACTGTGCAGTACCAAATATCAAAATCATGGGTATTACTATACGAGATAACGCGAACATGAAGTAAGGCGTATTAGCAGTTTACATTGTACTTTAGTTTTAAGTAAGCAATAAAATGGAACAATTTTTCATCATTCATATTCTGTCCTATATTTTGACCAACTTTCATGCTTATTGGAATATGCTCTAATTAATGATATCAGTGTCGAAGTTAGCATTTGTCATTTCTTGATCTTGATAAGTGTTTGGAAAATCATGAGTTCTCGTTTTATTGCATTGATTTTGGCTAAATTACAATTTGGAATCCATCTTCAAGTTCTCTAGAGTTTTCATGCTGCGATTCTTTCACGCATAGCGAAATCTCGATTAATTTTCGAGCTAAAATTCATGTAAGTAATGGGTGGTAGAGCACCTTCATTGTACAACCATTGGCCATTATCCATCCGGTCAATAATTGCTGTGCAACAGTAAGGGAATTTTGTCCCATGACTGATGAGTTCTCGAGCAAGAACTGTTCGAGGTGGTTCCCGAAATGCACCGATTGCCAAATCTACCGTTGATGCATGTCCAACAACCTATGGTTTAAATAAATGGAAAACTTGCGAATTGACCTTTAAACTACCCGATGAAATATATTTTACTGTCAAGTTTTCATGCGAAATGTTCAGAGAAAGGATTATCGACTAATTTCTAAGATTTATTTCAAAATTACCAAAAAATTTTTATAATTATAATAAGATTTACCAAAATTAAACTACCATCATCTCGTTGACTCCATTCATATGTTGTGGCTAATTTTTGTAGTAAATTTTGTACACGTTCACTATACATTTCAATTGTCTCATTCATTTCCCAAATCTATGAGTTAAACTTTGATAAGTAATTTATTTACTTAAATAAACTAATCAATCTTAGTTAATTTTACTTTAACATTTGTATTTTATCATATTTAATATATTGATTATTTATAAATCATATGTAATGGTATTAATCCAATCAATCTAAATCTTAAATTAGATATGTTTTCTTTTACTAACATACAACCAGCTTTCACGTGATCTTAGCATTTATCACTATAAATCAATTATTTTTACCTTTTAAAAAACAAAGAACAAACTTCAAACTTATAGAAAGGAAATTTAAATGTTTCCCTTCTACAAGTTAAGTTTGTTTTTTTTCCATTCTTTCGAATTACTTACAAAATTACTTCAATTTATCAAATTCGAATTATAAAATCTTGAATTAATTAGAATTACTAGCAAAAACTAAATTCAATTATCTCTCACATTTTCCATCTTTGTGAATGGTACGTAATCAGTGTCAATATTAAATTTAGCTTTGTAAAGCTCTTGAGGTGTTGCAAATTTCGGTTGTCCATTCGGGTGAAGATCAGTAAATTCGAAAAGTGTCGGTTCAATACGAATTTTAATTTCATCCTCTTTGGCCATTCCTTTTAATACTGAATGCGCTGTTTGTACACAACGTAATGCTGGTGATGAATAAACAATATCTGAATTAATTTATAAAATTTTTTATATTGAATTAAATCAAAGCAATTGCTGAGAGATTTGTACAACATTAAAGCTAATGGTAATATTAATTAATTAATTAGTTGATTAATCACTGGAGATTCAATAACTTATCCAATCAGCTTATGTAATAATTTAAATTTATACTCATAAAGCTATATGTTATGTTCATTCAAGTTTTTGTTTATTTGTAATTCCAGGTGAGCTGTAATTTACAAAGTTGTAAAATCATAAATTTTTGATTTTCTCATTTCCATTCTTCCAGCAATCTTATTTGCTCTATTTGAAAATATTTGCATATACAAGAACATACCTGGTATAGATTTATTAACAAGAAGTCCTCTTCCAACCATTTCTCCAAGAACATAACCCATTTCCGAAATTACCGTATCATCTTCGTAATCTCTGAACGGTCGTTTCAATTCCGGAAGAGCAAGAGGCTCAAAAGAAATGAATGAACAAAATTTACTTTTCTATTTGTTTACATCTCATTCCTTATAAACAATAAATTAATTATCAATATGATTCGGGAATCAAAATCAGCAAATACATTAGTATGAAAAATGATTTGTGTTGCTTATTACCATATTCAAATCGAAAGCTCGATATGACCCAGATGATGTAGATTTACGAATCCATTCCGGAAAGAGATCATCAATTCGTTCACCATGTCGCATAACTACTAAACGGCATGGCAACAACATTTGTGTTGCCTTTCCGTTTGTTTCCCTTTTCCTGAAAAAAGACAGAAAAATCATTTATATTACAATACACTCGAAAATAACCCGTTTCCCAAATATCTATCAGGTTTTCCGTAACAAGAAACTTTGCTATCTGCTCATTCCTCATTTATTTCAACAACAGTAGCAACATTCAAAGTAAATACTTCATTAGTCATAGCAAATGTAACTATCAGAAATTGAAATTCAAAAGTTTAAAATTTTACTTTTTCTTTACACCATTGCTTGTTTCAGTTTTTGGAATACTTTGTTTGCTATCTAAATGATTAACTTGTAATAAGATGATAAGAAAAGGAAAATGAGCAATTAAAGTTTGAGAATTGAAGAAGTTCAATAATAACAGCAATACCTTTATTCATTACTTTGACAAGAAATTGTCAATGAACCAATCAGAGCAGAAATTGCAAATGACAATAACTTTAATGTCAATCATTTACAGAGAAAAATTCTCTCACGAAAAATCAGATCCACGTATTCTTACATAATGATGTAATTACATAAACATTTATGTTCGAAATTATTCAAACTTTTTTTTTTGTTTTGTTACATATATTTCATGCGGTGATAACTGATAAGCAACATTTTTTTATAAGTTTTTATCAAAATTTAGCTAACAGAATAATTATAGTTATCATATAGTGATAAGTAATTTAGATCTGTTAAAATATCATTAATTTTCCATTGAAGATTGTATATCAACGTTAAATTCATGCAAATGTAAACCAATCAAATCGCAATTATCATCACAGCAACAAACGATCCTTTCATTATCATTATCACTTGTTATGCTTGATTCTGATACTATGCCACATTCCTCATAGAACAATTTTTCGGCGCAAACTAGATCTTGATCTAAATAGAGTTTAAATTTCGTAGTCTTAAATAAAATGACAATAATTTAGACTTAGATTGAAATCGTTATACGACATAAAGCCTACAAAATATACCAAATTCAAAAAGAAAAGAGTATTCATGATTACTCTGTGTTAAGATATAGATCAAAACTATTTAATATTTATTATGAATATTGATTTCATCTTCTAGCTATCAAAACAGCTAACTTCTAACTATCAAAATAGCCAATTAATTTCTATCAGAGCACAACTAACTAACAAATTAGTACCATTGATGAAGAATAAAGATCAAACAAAACTATGTTTATATTAGTATTATTGGTAATTTTTCGGTGCTTCTGATAGAAGAAGTTATGATATAAACAAATGAGTAAATATTTTTTGAATATTAAGATTGAATTCCACATTCATGTAAAATTTTCAAATTTGTCAACTAAATTAATTAATCATTTTGAACGATATTATAAAAATTCGCTGATAATAAAGTATTACATTTAGGAAATCATTGAAATTAACATTTATAAAACATTATGATAAAATCATTCGTTTAAAAAAAGGAAAAATAACAATTCAACTTTACTTTCTTCCTCACTAAATTTTGATGGTTTCTTTGTGCATGCACTTATTATTTTTGTTTCTTTTTCTTCACCTGTAAATCATGAAATTCTAAAAATTTTAAAAAAAATTAATTTAAACTTCGAGTTGAATTAATTGACTAATTAAGAAATAGGGTTTGTATTTTCTTTCTTTCCCTCGTTTGGAATGAGACATTTTAATTAATTGTTCAAATTAATAGAAGCATTTTGTAATCATTCTTTTGGCATATTGTTGAAGTATTCAAGTGAAATTTTATCAAAATTTCATTTTGATAATTATTTGATAACTAACAATTAACAATAATCGTACTGAAAACACTTTTACTATGACACCATTTTGGTTCTTTTGACGTTGTGTACTCTGCCAATTCATTTGGAAATATTTTTCGAGTCTTAAAAACAATATTTACTAATTATCGAGAAAAAAAAACAAACAATAACTATCATTATCGAAAAAAATTGCACTAAATCACACACACCTTTTATACGTGTAAACTACGAATGATATGATATAATCATTATCAAAGTTCTATTTTTACTTAGTGCTTCTTATATTATCATATAAAGATTATAGTTAAACTTATATTATCAGAAATAGCTTATCAGTTGATACGAAAATTACATAAATTTTTATGTAAAACTTAAACGTTTTTATACCTTCACTTATACATTCTAAAGTAATGTTGTTTTGAAATAAAATAATTAAAATGTTTTACTATGGATGAAACCGTTTCATAAATCGCAAGTTGTAATGCTTTGCCTTTCTCATGCGGATTTAAATTGCATGGTTTACGATCTTCATAATCATTGCGACAAATGCACATTATCATTTCACCTGTCACCAGATGTATGCATAGTTGTGTCGTTTCACCTGATCTACAAATTTACATTTTACTTCTAATCTGAAATGGAATAATTAAAATAAAACAAAATCCTGATTCATTGTTTAATCAAAATTAAAATTAATCACAATGCTAGCTAATTAAAGTCGTTTCAGTTTAGTTGTGTGCATTTTGGTTCTAGTTATAATTAATACAGCAAAACATTTTCACTTGTCACATTATTGCTATCAATTGAAGTTGACGTTTTAAAAAATACGTTGACGTTCTAAAAAAATTTTTTTTAAAAAAATACAACAAATTTTTGGATGTATGAAAGAAATATATAGTTCACTTCAATGGGAATTAATTTATCAATGAAGATCAAGTTGACAAAAATAATTCTAAAAGTTGAAATTATGAAAGTGATAATGTGATAATGTCAAAATGGCAAAGTCAAAATGACAATGTTAAAGTTATGGTACCAAACTGGTAATATCAAGCTGATGATGTCAAAATAACGAAGTCAAGACGATAATTTCAAAGTCATAATACTGAAGTGATGAGGTAAATGTAATAAAATCAAAGCAATAATGTCAAAATGATGAAGTTAAAGTGATCATAAATGAATGGAATTGTTATGATGGATAAAATAGTTAAGAGAAGAAAACTCACAATGTATACATTGCATATGGAATCAGTGCCAATTTAAATTTTGCTCGATTTATAAAATTTCTACGAACCGTATTTCCACTAAATGCATAATAAAAATCTGCAAAAATTAATAAAAGTACTCCTCATTTTTTTCTTTTGAAAAAAAAAATTATCATTTAGGTTTAAATTAGTATAAAAGTAAGATTACCATTCAAATTCAAAAAAATTTGGTAGCAAAGATCAAAAATATATCACATCAATAATACATTGATTTTAATTTATAGCATTAGGATTATAATTTTACAGGTAGATTTGAGTATTTATGAAAGAATTTGTCATTTTTTTATTTCTGAAGATAGATATGACATAAAGCGATTCGAAGCAAAAAAAAAACTCTTCTTTATCATTCTTTTCTATCATTCACATTAGCACCTCTAACTTATATATCCTTTTCTTTTTTTTTTGAAATTTATAAACTTCAGAAAATGTGTTATACTATGATATCAGTTACTGATTTAATTTTAAAATCTTGTGAGTTTAAAAAAGAGTCGCGAGATTAACTTCAAAACAATCAAATAAATTTCTTGAAATTGTTCAAATTAATTTATTTTGAAAAGTTTGAAAAAACAAACAAACAAATGACGAGAAAAATAACGAACTGTTGCCAATTGCTTTAAAATCCAACATTGTCGCACAGTATGGTGACAAATCGTTCATTTTAATCCTTGGCTTCTCATTAAATATCACTGATTGTTGACCACTGTATTCTGCACAGTAATACTTTCGATTCTAAGATGAAATTATGCAAGAAATAAAACTGATTCGATTTAATAAAATCATTTGTAAATAATTAGTTCATCTGAATGTGATAATTGATAAGTATTGAAGTATTGCAGTAATGATATTATTCCAAAAATTTTATACACATGGGGTAAGGTCAAATAATTGATAGATTAGCTAAGGTCAAGTTAATGATACTAAGAAATATGGCCAATATATTTTCGGAAATGTAGAACTTTGTTCAGTTTGAATTTTAGGACGATTTCTGTATTTTATTCAAAAAACAAATTCAAAAATTTCAAAGTAATTTCATCAGTTCCTACTGTAATTTTAATTATTTAAGCTACAAGTTAATCAATGAAAAAAAAATTGGACGAAATAGCTTAGTGACCAGTATAACACATCTAGCTCACATAGCCTGATAAGCATCGTTAAGATACAGTCATTTCCGTACTTATCGTCAAATCTGATTTCTTGATAACTCAATTTCTCCATCTACTCAATGTTAAGCTGATGAAACAATGTTTCATTTGACATTTTCAGTTCGATGTGACCAATGACCAAATCGAACCTTTTCATATCATCGTATCAGTGATAGAAATCATTAGTGAATATATGATTGTTGGGTACATAATTCATTAACAAAACAATTATACAGATGAAACCCATAATGATTTTGGCTTATTTGTAATTGAGCCTAAAGTTTTAGTATCCAAGTCTGTGATAGTTATTTCTTTTCCTTTTTCTTGGAATAAATTTCGATAAATTTTTTATAATTATTAGGATAGAATTAATTGATTGCATTCTTTGTTAACTTGTTTATTCACTTTTCCTTTTATACTCATTTATTCAACCAATGGATTTTTTTCTTTTTTGCATATGTCGTGAAATAATCTTTGATGTACAATTTAATTACGATATTATTACACCAATTTTAGTGATAAGCAATAACTATCATAAGCTTTGATGCTTTTAGTGATAAGCAATAACTATCATAGGCTTTGATGCTGAAACTTTAAGCTTAGTTGCGAAAAAGCCTAAACCACCGTGACTTCCATCTAAAGTCAATTTGTGTCAAGAAATTTCGAGTATAAATTATTAGGCCATAATGATCATGCTGAGAACAATGAATCCTCGTTGCATAAATGTATAACTGTAGGACAGTTGCGCATTTATGTATATAGTTGTGCATGAAGGTGCATGCCGACACATGCATAAAGAAAGTAAACTATCATCAAAAATAGAGGTTCATTTTAAAATTATTTTAATTAAAATGATTTCAAATTTTAATTTATCTCAGACGAATGATTAGAGGAAGTGAAAAAATTTATCTTTCAGAAGACAGAAAAAATTTTTTTTACTGAATCTTTAGCCTTTTTGGCGATAGTTTGCTTTAGAATACTATCACAGGGGACATTTCCGGGCGCTGTTTGACAACGACATGCAAATAATCTCATCGGCATGTATCGTGTCTCGAAATACTTCAATGATTTGGTTGATTCATAGCAATAACGACTTTGAAGATAATCATGCTTCAACTGTAAATGGCTCAAATTCACTCATTTTTATAAAAAATTTTAAGCTATCAGTTCACAGTACTAAAATTTTAAATGCAAATTATTGTTTCCAGAAAAAAAAATTTTTTTAAATAAGTTTAGGCTGATAAACAATAAGTGATAACATCATTTATAGGCCCTGAATATTAATACATATCATACACTGATAAGTTTGCTTCGTTGATCTAAATAAGTGATAAGAATAGGCTTTAAACTAACATCAACATCAATATAATCACATTCATTAGGTTTCAATAATGCATACGAAAAATCAATTGGTTGTATGGCTGAGCCTAAAAGAAACATAATTTTCTGCATTACAAATAATTTGATGATATTGATAATAATATCTGATTAATATTCGTCAATTAGTAATGATTAGATGAAACAATGATCAAATATATTCGAAAACTAAAATACCGGGTAAAAAAAAGATAACAGAATCTTCACGTGGAAAAAAACGGTTCATATCACGAAGAGCATTTCCGGTAACAAGATGTAATAAACATGAATGATTAGCATCCGGTTGAGAGGGATAAAAATAATCATGTAGAAAGTACTGATATTCATTATTATAGGCACATAAATTTGGAATTGATTGTACAGCTGTACGATTTATTATATCAACCTAAGAAAAAGTTATGAGAGCGTTAAGAAAAATAATTTTGAAAATTATCAACTTTATCAAAATGTTATCGGTGCTATTAAATTAATTACTTAAAAATATTCAGAATAGAATAAAGTAAATCGAATTTTTTTTCGTTAATATTTTAAATTAAAGAGCAGTATTTTTTGCTGAGAATTACGTAAATATTGCTGCTTTTTTATGGAAATTCAAACAGAATTTTCATTAATATTAATTGAAAAGCATTTCCACAGTTTTAATTTCGAATTTAATTTCCTGCAACCTGCTTAATAATATTGCAATCGCTTAAGTGTGATTTAAATAATTAATTAAAAGAAATTATTGTCAATGAGACATTCAAAGTTCTCTAACAAACATTATAGTTGCAAAACGACCAATCGTTACAGCAACACATGATATGTTGGTGTTTCAAAGTTCTGGAACTATTAAAAGGACATTGCGCATCCAGTGCTAAAAAAAAAAAAAAAAAAAAAGATTATCAATAATTATGGATTAATTTTGCGCAATTTTACAAAGTAAGCAAAAAAAGAAAACATCGAATTAATTTGTAAGAAAAAAAGAAAATTCGAAATTATTAAATATTTCGAATGATCAGCCTGTAATAAAAGCTTCTTTGAATAATTTTTGAATAATTTGCTTGTTTCGCTTTTTTTTTTCTAAAGATTAGATGAGCGTAAATGTCAAAATCAAAAAAACTTTGATATCATTTTAATCGCAAAATTTTCGTAATATGAAGGGAGGAAAAATTAAATGGAGCAAATTGACAAACGTAAAAGTTGTGTGCAATGAAATCGTAAGATATCATGAATTCGAATATCCCAATTACTCAAATTAAAACATTGAAGTGAATTGGTGATATTAACGCTTTGTTCAATTAATTTCTCATAATGACCCGTTTTTTCCATATAATCATCTTCCATACCATTTAGAAGTGATAAAATAGGTTGATTAGACTGAAATCAAACTTAAAAAAAGTCAAATGACCAAAGATTGAGGAGAAAAGTGGTTTTGGAGTAAATGATTAATTAAATGTATTTTTTCTATATCAATTTAAATTGAATGAATAAATATCAATTCTTTGAACAACTTTGAATGAATAACTGAGTAAATGTATTTTTTACCATATCAATTTAAATCAAGATAATAAATACTTGTATTTTTGTAAAACTTTAAAATCAAAGACTGAAATGTATTTTTCTCACATTAACTTAATTTAATTTAATAAATCTTTGTATCCTTGTGTCAATTTAAAATGAACAACTAAAAGAAAAATGAAATATTTTTATTTTTTATAAGCTATTCTTACTATTCATTACTACTAGAATTAGTCATTGTACTCATTAATCTAATTAATTAAAAAAAAATTGATCTCGTAAAAATATTATCATTGCAAATCCTACGACCAAATGTTTTTCTTGGCGTAATTCATCCAAATCCGAAATGGTCATTTGTTCAGTAGCCCTTGCTGCTTCTTGATATGATAAGGAAAATCGTTCCATTGTAAAATAACTATTGAAAGAAATATTTACTTGTTTGGTGCCATTAAATTTTAAGTGAAGTTCACAAAACTGCAATTTGATTAAAAGATATAAATGATGAAAGTGGAAATTACTTAAAGAAGTAAACAAATTCCAAACGATTTTGATGAAATTTGAATAAATACTTTTTTTGAATAAATACTTTGAAATAAATACTTTTGAATTTGAATAAATACTTTGTTCTAATAACAATAATTACTTTTAATTAGTAAAATTTAAATATTTCATTCGTTTCTAATGCTGTTATCACAAAAAAAAAACATATATATAACAGTTTTAATTTATTACAGTTCGTTCCATATGATTCATTAAATTGTGCACATCGCCTCTGAATTCAATCCCATCAGTCCTAAAGTTAACCGCTGATCTATAACCTAAACTATCCTTATCAATAATACAAGTTTTTTTTCCACGCAATACGCCATCATTTGCACCAGTTTTTATGGCATTCTTTACTCGTTCTGCAATAAAATTTACATTAACAAACATTTCAAAGAATGAACGGAACATTTATTTTAAATGCATTATGCACGTATCACGCAATAAATACACGTCAAATTACGGAAAGTTTGAAAAATTTTTCTAAATCATTTACTTTATCACTTATGCTAATGCAATCATAGATATGATAATATTCAAAAAAGCAACAATTTAAAATTCATTAACCTTGGCAATAGGCAATTCTATCACCATAACAACAACATTCGTATCCGTAATGTTTTGTCAACAACACATATACAAGACATTCACTGTAAGGCTGAAACGTAAGTACTTTAAACATTACGCAAGCATACTTACGTCAAATATTGTCGTACAAAAAAAAAAACTAAAACTACTAATAGCATATGTATTTAGACAATGATTCTGTCTGTACTTGTTTGCAATAGCGGACGTGTATCGCCCTATATAACCAACGTGTTTTTGACGTCGTGGTGCAAGTGCACGTAAAAGTAAACTTTCCCAGTTTAATCGATCGAATCCAGCCGCAAATCCAACGTGATTTCCAAGTAGTACAGGAATCTGAAATGTGATTTATACGAAATGAGAATAACGAAATTTTAACTAAGTAAAAAAAAAGAGTAAACTCTCTGAAACATTTCTAATTTTATTAATTAATTTTTGAACACGACTTCTGTTTTTCAAATTTTGACAATACATTTTCATAAATCAATAACAATATGTACGTTACACATTTTAACAATCTTTTAAAGTATCGTTCGATTAGATTAGGAATTATCGCTGATAAACAAAATTTATTGAGATAATCGTAGATATTATCAGTAAATTACTCTCACGACAAATCACTTAATCACTCAGTATTTTCATTTATCATCTTTACTGTTCCTAATAATTCATTCTGCTAATTAACTTTAATTTTTGTCCACTCTTTTTTTGTAATTAATTAAAATGATTTATGCAAATATTGAAAGAAGCAATGGATTCTAACGATTCATTTTGTTAATTGACTGCAATTTTGCAACTAATTGAAATAATTACGTGAGTATTAAGTGGTAAAATAAAAAAAAATGAATTACACGTACGAGATCATACGTTGACAATGCACATGCCGGAATTTTATCAAGATTTTGTTTAGCTGTTATGTAGTATGTATCAATGAAAAAAGTTTCTTCTTTTCGAAAAACCAATGCATCTTCCCGTCGAAGACCAAATTTTGACAAAGTGACAATTTGAGTTTTTAATGTGATAAGCCATTGGATTGTACTTAACATCTGGCATGATTTACAACAGCCCATAAAAATATCTTTGTAAGTGTTCGCTTTTGTCTGCAACAAATACGTCATTTTTTTTTACTACCAAAAACAAACTAAGAGATACAGTAATTTGGAATAACAAATTTAAAAATGTCCATTTTAGCCAGAATATATGACTGCTATGATGACAAATGCCATTCTTTACAATTTATACAAGAAGGAGCTTTAACATAAAAAAAAAGATTTAATTAATTGCTTTCAGGATCAAACTTTGTGTGATTTGAAAACCTCCAATTATTTATCGTTGTTTTTTTTTTGTTCATTAAAAATAAATTTACAGTAAAGTAATTAATTGAATTAAACTTCAGCAATGTGCATGATTGTGCAAATTATATATAATTGTTAGGAAATTAAGTGTTGTTTAGTAATTAATTAATTTTTTTGCAAATAGTTTGTCTTTAGCTTTCTAATAGTTATGTATAATTTGCATAATCATATAGTTTGCTAAAGCTTGATCTTTTTTTTTAAAACTATTTTATTCAATTAATTAATTTAATAAGTGAGTATATAAGTATTGTCTAAGCTTACTTTAACCCATGCACCATAATATGTCACATTTGCAGTACTATTTCCAATTTTGTCACACAAAGGTTTCGCCGCTGTCTCAAATTCATCCATCGTTATATCGCTATCATCGTATGATTGTTTGTAATTAAAATATAACTTTTCATCAAAAGTAAATGCGTCATCGTTTATTTCATAATTAATTCCATAAACACAAAAACCCAATTCAGGACTGAAATATTCTTTAAAATTTCAAACTTTTTCTTTTCCTTATTTCAGCTCACTTCATTTACACCTATGGTCATTTAAATTATTGACCTATTCTTTTAAATTAAATTGAATTATTTGAAATAAAAGATTGTAAACTTCGGAATTAACCGAACCGATAAGTCGTCATTTTAAACATTGGTTACTTTTAAAATGTCGCCGCACGACGTCTTTGTTTTCAATTACTATAATAAATCTCTTAATTTTTTTAAAGGCAGTAATTAATATTAGTATGAAATTCAAATTGTAACATCACACTGATACTGAAAGATGAAAGAAACACGACAAAACTCTAAATCAGGTAATTGATGATTTGTGAACTGCCAACAGTTGGAAAGTTAAATAAAAAGTTTTGAAAGTTAAGTTTAGAAAGTTTTGAGGAAGCTAAGTTCATATTTTACGGAAGTCGCGTCTTCAACGGAAATGATTTTTGATCGATTGATTAAACTTATACGAATTCATTACGTATAATAATTGTTTCTTTCCGGATCAAAACATTTCACATTTGTTTGTTGTTCAGGTTCTCCTGCTGCTTTCCATAGCTATAAATTAGTAAATTTGAAATGTCTTAATTAGTTCTCGCAATACTCATGAGACGACGAAAAATGTTAGCATTACTTAATAGATAAATATACTGTGAAGAATAAATGCATGCATTATTATTTAACAGCCTGCATGCAACATGTAATGCATGTTACATGCACTGTTAGCTATCGAACTCACAAAAATTTGTGCGCTATTCAAAGCGGGTTTTGCGCTCAACAATTTTGTCCGGAAAAAATTATAAAATATCGAAAAACAAAAAAAAAAGATTTGTAAATTTCAAAAAGAAGTCAAAAAGGCCACTGATGATTTGTTAAGTTAATATTTTTTTTTTGAAATATAAAAATATTAGCAGAATTTCTACACCTGCATTTATAAAAGAACTCAGCATGGTTTAAAATTTATCATTAAAACTTTAACAATCGCTAAAAGATTATGCAATAAATGATAATGACTGCTAGTAGTTGAATTAATCATTTTGTTATCATTTTTGATCCCAAATTGTTGCATCATATTGTTAGCTTTTCCAATTTTAATAAATTGATGATGAAATGAATTAAAAATATTATTACATTTGTATAAAAAAAGCTACCCAAGCAAACACAATTCAACAATTTCTACTAAACCACAAGTACAAAATAATAATAATAATAACAGTAATAATAATAATAATAATCATTATTATTATTATT
>NW_018108383.1:12188-22451 GCF_000183805.2 Loa loa | reverse complement strand
ATTATATTATTATTATTATTACTTATTATTATTATTATTATTATTATTATTATTATTATTATTATTATTATTATTATTATTATTATTATTATTATTATTATTATTATTATTATTATTATTATTATTATTATTATTATTATTATTATTATTATTATTATCATTATCATTATTACTATTATAAATAAAGAAATAAATAACAATAAAGCAATAATAACAGTAATAAGCAATCAAAAAAAATACATTATGAATGATAACGAGTAATGTAATCTCCAATAATGAATGCATAATATATTAATGGATAATTATAATTAGTCGATATCTTCCGGAGTGACCACTCGGAACAATTGATATAAATTGAAATGGTGAAATGGCGACATTTCATCAAACTTATAGCAAACTTAGTAATTTCTCAAAAAAAAGAAGGAAAGAAAAATTCAAAAATTTGAATAGTATCAAAATTTTTGATCATAATTTTTCTTATCAATTAGACCGCTGAATTTAGATCAGTTCTTCTTTTTTGGTCATTCATTTCCCTAATGACACATAATATCATTATATTTCCCTATCTTTATCGTTACTTTTTTTCAGTTTGCGATAATACGCCTAAATTTAAAATTAACTTGAACTAAATTATGTATTTAGGTTAAACTTTTTTCCAGACATGTTGACAATTGTAGTCAGCGGCCCAATTTTTCTTGCGCAATTTGAAAGGCTTGGCCAACTTATTACAGCCACCGGGCGATTTTTCCGGTACTATTTGAAAAGCTTTGCCAATTTAGCTCACCTAATTATTCGAGCAATCTTTAGAACGACACTAAAACAACATTGGAAAGGTGTGAGTGTCACTGAAAGACAATGTACGTCTGACATATTTTGCATCATTTATCATCATTATTATTATCAGAATCTGTAGTTATAGCATGAAATAAAAAAGAAATAATAAAAATAAAATAGTATTTTACCAAAAAAAAAGAAAACTACTGGAACAGAAATATAATTAATATTGAGCAAATTGATACAATTAAATGAAATAATTTGGGAAATTTAATTGCGAGACAAACAAAAATTACTTTTTTACAAGTGGTTTACAAATTTATAACTTAATGTTTGAAATTTCTAATAAATTAGGCAGTGCTAGTGATAATATAACAGTATATCAGTTAATGTGATTAGCCGCTTATGTACACAGGCGTAATTAATTATTAACAGATTAAAAATATTCAATGCAGCGGATAAATTTTTTCTTTTTTTTCTAAAATCAATTTAGTCGATTCAATTTAATTAATTGCACATCCATGAATTCCATCACGTAATCATCTTTTGACGTGAACCTTGATGCAATTAACTTAATTTTTTTCAATCTACCAATTTTTTGTAAGCATGGCTAAAAACTAAGGAAGCAATTATAACTTATTTGACATTCCTTAAATACGAATGACACATTTAGCAAAAATATGAAAACAATGGATAATAAAATTACAGAATTTATTATATGGCGCAAATGTCACAGCATTAAAGACGTTATGAAAGTAAGGCAACAGGCCAAATATCAGTAAGGCCAAATATCTTTTCTATATTAATTATGTTGCGGTGTAAAATCAATGAAAGAAATGTCGCATGATAATGTGAGGAAACACATAGGCCATTTTTAATATGCCATAATTTTAATATGCCATAATAAAAGGAGAATCTTCTATTAACATGAAATGAATATCAAATTTCACTGTATAATGAACCATTTCATGATTATAAAGAAGTGGACAATTTGCGCTCAATAGATTTCCATCAATATGACATATTGCCGAATGATCATATATATAATCAGACAAGATCATTGGGACTTTTCGACACGTTAATTGACGTTGATTTTTAAAATGAGATCGGAAATTAAGCAATTTAAAAAATGTATAAATAATTATAATTTCAATGACTTTCATGCTTGCAAAAAAAAAAAAAACTGGAATTTTTTTTTGTATGTGTGCCAAATGATAAGGAAGCAAATTTGATAAAAGAGGATAACTTTGAAAGATTTGTTCAAAACTAATTTCTAGTTTGATAAATTTCAACTCTCGAAGAAATTTAAAACTGACGTAAACAACAACAACAACAACAACAAATTATATTCATTCATATTTTGCAAATAATTTATCGTAAATCACATTTAAATTGCTTGAATTAAAAGTTGAAAAGAAAAAGTAAAAAAAATCGTTTTCATCAAATTTATTTATAATTAACCAATTGTATTTTAGCAAAAAAAAAATAAAAAATCCGAAAGATATGTTTTCTCGGGAATTTTTTTCTCTCGATAACATACAATTCTAATCAGTCATTCAGTCGATCAATCAATCAATACATCAATATGTCACTATGGTAAATATATTTCCTTGTCCAAATAATTAATCAAATTATCGACAAATTAGCATTATTTTAAAATTTTTCCGTATTTTTCTCATTCTAGAGGAAAAGCAAACAAAAAAAAGCTAAAATAGCAAGCATATAAGCAAGGATGATTTAATTTTGATTAATTATTATAAAATTCTGCAAAAATTCAAGTAAAATCACAATTAATTAATCAATTAATGGATATTGGGCAGCATTCTTTTCTCTTTCTCGCTTTCTTCTCTACTATGTATCATGGGATTATCATAAACATACAGAAGAATTTTTTAATGAATTGACGACAATTGTTGGTGACACCAAGTGAATGCTTCGTTCATCAATATAATCAAGATCCGGTAAATCAATCGGTATTACACCATCTGACCTGAAACATTTGAAATTATAAATTTCATAACAGAATTGATTATCAATATCATTGCTAAAGTAGCATTATGAGCTTGCAAGTAAACAAACAAGTAAATAAGTGAATAAATATGTAAATAATTGATTAATCAACTAATTGTTAATTCTAACAGACGAAATCACAAATTATAATAAACAAGTTAAGACAAACAAGTATCGAATGAATTTTCGTTTGTCTACCGAAGTTTCTCAATCTTATTATAATTAATTAATAATGACAAATTTTTGACAATTATTGTCTATCATAAGTTAACAGCATGTTTTTTTTAGTAAAACATACTGTAACATATAATGTACAATTATTGTAGCAGTTTAAATAGGAAAAAAGTAATGACCCTGAATGGGAATAGTTTGTGATTATCATCACTGATATGATCATATACGAATATCGAAATAGCAATAATTCTTACTTACTCTTGCAATTAATTCCATGCAAATTAATATCACTTTTAATCGAATAATGATTTCTCATTTGTAGCATATTTACTCATTTCAATGTTAGAATTACTTTTTATCAAAATTAAACAATCATTTATTTCCAATTTGTCCCGTGTAATGAGTTGAAAATAAATAAAAGTTCAATTCATATACTTAAATATTTGAATAAAAGCCTTTAAGGTTTGTAAAATATCCTAAGTTTTTTTGTTTTTTGTTTTTGCTTTTTTTGTTATTTATGCAAAAAGAAGAGATATTAACATGCTGCATTTTTTACTTTGGTAAAATGTCTTATGAAGGTATCCTAATGATTATCACTAATTTTAGTGATAATCTGTTGCCTGTCAATTTAACTGAAAAGCATATCGGAATGTATTTTAGTAAAGCCAAAGAAGGAAGCAATTTTGGTGGAAGGATTAAAGCGAGAATGTTGGAGGCAGAGGTAGCAAATTTAGAAGGCGAGAATGAGTGAGAGCGGGAGGATGATAAGTTTAGAAGGAGAAAGTCGCGGGAAGCGGGGGAAAGTGGATAATAGGATCATTGAAATTTGCGAATGATGCAAATGTACTCATAATATTTATTATAACATTCGGTAAATTAACTAAAAATAAAAAATAAAGTTTTATGACAATTACAGGAATTGTTAATGATTGTGAAATGATCATTGTACTTTATTGGAAGCGATTAATTTAATATATAATTATGAAATTGAAAACCTGTTCTTTTTTTCCTTGATAAAATGAATTTCTGAAATTTTGATCCTGACACTGTAATAATATTTTGAGCTATCGTCATCATTAGTGTTATTATAAAGAAGTCGTTCAAGGATGGCAATTAACAATTGCAAAAAAAGTTTTTAATGAATGAATGTAATTAGTACAAAAAACCAAAATTCTAGAATGATCTAATGTTAAATAAAAAAAAATGAAATTATTTGCAAGTCCAAGCAGGAGGTAACACAGGAAATAATTTGATAATTAGTATCTCTTACCTATTGTTATAAATTCCTCATACCTTATCATATTTTATATAATCTTACCTTCATAAGACTTTATGCTATATAATCGGCATTATTACCTCGTGTTAATACTAATGGATTTATATGAAATTTCTCACAAATAAGTCTCAAATAATCTAATCTTGCATAACATTTTTCAAAACATTTTCTTATTTGAAGTTAAATTTAAAATTAAAAAAGTATTTAAAGCACTGAACATTCATTACTACCTCATTGTATCAAAAATATCAAACACAATCAAAAAGTGTTCAAAGTTAAGTCGTAAAAGAGTAATAAATAATGAAATGTAAAAAAAAAACGAAAAAAATTCAATTTCAAAAAAAAACAGAACCTTAATAAGATATTATTGGGTGTATCGTACAACATTTCAGTGAGTTCATTTGGTTCTGTTCGAATTGTTTGACGATAGGAACGCTTCGAATAGCGATTTTTCCTCGGAAAAAATTTACCTTTCAGAATTATAATAAGTAAAATGATGAAAGCAATTAGAGCAACAGTAAGTGTAAATATTAGCAAATATTTGTTTATCGTTTCTTCCTTCATTACACTGAAAATGTTGAAATTACTGCTTCATTTTTTCTTCTCCTTTTTAAATTTCATTAATGTAATTTTCCAATTTTTAATTAAAATTTCATCGAAGTAATTTTTCAATTTTAAATTTTCTAATTAAAATTGAAAATCTACTATTTCATAGTAATGATACAGACGTGAATTGCAAAAAAAAATTTGATATTGGAAAAAATAAATTACCATGGAAAAGGGGAATGAACAGAAGAAAGTGGTTTATAATGATGGGGAAATAAATAAAATTGAAAAACGAAAGTTTAAATGAGTTTGAATTTGAATAATGAAATAAAATTTTCGAATAAAAGTGACTTTAAATAAGAGGGAAAAGAAGAATTTTATTCCTGCAAACTATAATTTGTAAAGTTTTTGAAAATTTGAATTATCCAATAAAATAATAGCTGAACAAATGCGTGTCATTGAAATGAGAGGTAATCTTGAATTTATGATTGAAATCACGAATAGCCACAGATAACTAAAGTAGGTTCGTTGTGAAAATTATACTGAATAATCGGAATAATTGTAATCGAAAATAGTGAAAAGTGTATTGCTATTAGGAATAATTAATAATAATTCAAAAAAAAAAACGAAATTGCTAGTTAATATAAAAATTTTAGGCATAAATGACAATAAAAACAGTGGAAAAAATTAGTATGAAAATCGATTAAAATTTTTCAAAATTTCTGTTCATATAATTTCTACAAACTTCAAAGTTGTAAATTAATTTTTGAAGAGTGCAAATTGTTTTTTTGTTTTCAAATAAAAGGCAATATTTAATTAATTTATTTTTTTCAAATTAATGAAAGATGAAAGAAAATTTTCGAACATTTTTTTTAGATGTATAAAAAAGATTACTGAATGAATTGGATAAACAAAATATGAATTAATGAATGGATGAATGAATAGATAGATTGATCAATATATCGATATGTCGATCGGAAGAAGAATAGATGATCGAGAAATGGATAGAGAGATCGGCGGGTGAATAGAATGAATCGATGAATAGATTAGAACGATTGAACAGGTGAACAGGTAAATGGATGGATAACTAACTCTTACTTCCGTTCTGAGGTATTACTTCTCACAACTAAATTATATCAATTAATTATAAATGATCGATTGATTACAGCAGACGGGGAGAGAGAGAGAGAAGAAAGGAAGAGTTATGTTAGTAAATATTTGGTAAAATGTTAGAAATATTGCTTAAATATTCTTATTCATCAAAATGTCTGAATAAATTAAATGATGACAATTGAAATGTCCAAAATGTTAATAAATAAATGAGTAAATCATTTACTTTTAATTATTGAAACCTAATTAATTATAAATAATAATTGTCAATCACTGAACATCTGATATACCTTTTCATGAAAACAATCATGCTATAAGTAATGTACAATTGCGCACATATTTTTTATCAAATATAAATGTAATTATAATTTTTCATAAAGTGTTAATTACATTATATCATTAATAATAACTCATTAATAAATGAGCGTTTTAATGATTAATTAAAATTTCGAACATTAAAATATTTCAATAATTTTCCTAATTCATTTATTGCAACAATATTGATTCATTAATTATTTAACAGGAAAAAAAATAAACGAAGACAAACATACATTTGCAATTTATTATGGCTATTTTTATTTTTTTTAGAATGAAATTTTTTTTAGATAAATTTATTATCGATTAAAATAATATCATCGAAAAATTTCCATTTTAGTGTGGTTTTTTTTTCATTGATCATTTATTTTATTTATTTTCCTTTCTATGACATAATTTATTATTTAAAATTGATTGAATGACAGTTAATATGAATCATCAGACAAACAATGATTCATGTATGAATATGTGCAATTTAATCAGCTGAAATAAACGGAACAAATTATGTAAAATAAAAAATAAAAATAAAAAATGAAATGAAATGGAAATGAACTGAAGTGAAATAAATTGAACTGAATTGAACTCGATTTAAATCAAATGAAATGAATTGAAATGAAGTTGAATGAAATGAATTGAATTAAAATATATTGAAATGAAATGAACTGGATTGAACTGAATTGGAATTGACAAATGAAATGACGAATGCAAAATTTGTTGATATTAAAAGGAAATTAAATTCCGAAACAATCTGGACCACATCAGCACTCAATGTTCTGATTAATGGAAATTAGATAGAATGAATGAATGAAATGGGACTTATTAGACGTGAGGGTTGTTTTTATTTTTGTCATTTCCATTTTGTAAAAAAAGAAATGAGAAAAATTTTCTTAAATTAAAAAATTTAGATGACAAATGCATGTCAAACAAACAATCCATCTTTCAAAAAGAAAAAAAATGAAATTTTACAGACACAAAAATTAATTAAATGGATAGATGGTAAAGAAAGATGAATAAATGTAATTGATCAAACTGCAATTAAAATATTATAAACTAGGGTTTTATTAATTGGTGGATGAAAAATGAATTTGTCATTTCAAATTTTCTCAAAATTTACAAAAATTCAAAAGTATTAAAAAGTAACGAGTAAAATTTGATATTCAAATTACATGATTAAAAGGTAATAGAATGCTGTCCTGCCGGTTTAATTAATTTAGCAGTATGTTCGTTACGGATTAAATATGGATAAATCGGAAATACTTTGAATATTTGTTAGTTAAGACAGTTATCAATTAAAGCAGACAATTAAGGAGTTGGGTTAAGGAAGGGTTCGGCTAAAGGTTAATAGCTAATTAGATGCTTAATAGTTGATTACAATACAACATATATTTTCTGTAAGCTAATATTTCTTCCTCTTCAACGAATGATATTTTAATCATTTTGCTTATAACCTTTATACAAAATTAAAGACATTTATTTGTTTATTTACAAATACAATTTTGTCCTTTTCCTGAATTTAATCAGTGTAGTTTATCAAATAATCACTGATAATGATGGATTACTCGAGATGCATTTTAAAAAAAAGGGCCATATCAATGAATAACTTAAGGTATGAGTTTGTTTTATTAATTTAGGGCAACAAGCTATTTGTCGTCTCACGCTTTAGACATAAGATATGTGCCAAATCGAATCATTTTAATAAAACTAAATGATCTTGATGAAACTATGATTTTGATGATAGTGCTAATTAGTAATTAGTTTTCTAAGTCTAACATGAAAATTTTCAATAACAATGTCGCCCAAATATAAAGAAGAAGTACAAAAATTTAAAATTAAGTAAAAAAAATTGGAATTCAACAAAAAACAAATTTTGAAAATTGAAATTCTATTTATCTCTTTTTTTCAGAGAACAAATAAAAAGGAAAAATTAGAAAAAGCCAATGACTTTGTAAATAAAAAAGATTTCATATAAAAGTATGTTTTACAATTATTTTCAATTCATTATGAAGAATGAAAAGAGTCAATATTTTATAATTTAAATTAATAACTGATAAACCGAAATTGTGAGAAAAAATTGAAAAACGAGAGCTTTTTTTTTTTCAAATGATCAAATGTCAAGCATGCATATGTTAAATCAAATAGTTAATCATTTGCCAGATGTAATAAATTCTGCTCTTTTAATTAAATTTATGATACAAAGTTCTTTTCCTTTTTTTTTGATTGGATTTTATAGATGAGCATAATTAATAATCGCTGGTTGTTAATGGTAAAGTGAATATCAAATTTTATACATTTCATAAAAAGGTTTTCTTTTCTTTTTTTTTTAAAAAATCTAAAGGGAAAACAACATGTTAACTGAATATTGCCATAGCTGGGCGTCGCAAAACAAAGGTTTGGGAAAAGTTGTGGGAATCCACGCTTGCGGAAAACTTGGATGTACCCTTTGAGCATAAGCAGTGGATTTTTGGTGAAATGCGAAAGTAGTCCTACCCTTTGCTTTTAAAATTCATCTAACAGAACCTAGAAAGTTAGGACAAATTCTCAGGATGTAAGTTTAGTTAGAGTATCCTTCTCTTAGATGGATACCCTTAGAGGGTTAAGTAAGCTCCATCTGTTCGGGTTTAGAATCAGAGTTATCCTTCTCCTAAAACAGTTGCCGAAAGGGTAGCAGCCACATTTTTCTCGTGAATACATAAGACCGGATGCTGAAGCCACCGCAAGCATAGCATGTAACCTCATTAAGATATGCAGGCTTTCCTCCGCGACAAAAGGATATCCGCTGAGAACCTAATGTGCATAAGGTAAAACATTCCATATATTCATTAATCTTTTTACTTCCCCCTATAAACATTGATAATTTTTCAAAATAAGAAAAAGAAGGAAAAACGCTGAAAAATAATGATTGATTTGATAAGAAGAAGAGAAAATATTTTACATATGCATTGAAAATTTTAGTGAATTCCAAAAAAAAGAACGAAATTAAATAAAACGTTTCGCCTTAAAAATTTAAATTGGTTATAATTGAAGAATTAATTAAATTAATTTATTATATCAAATTTAATAAATAATAACTGACAAAAAGAAGCAAATCACTAATAAGAAAACGAAAGGTTAATTATAACGTATTAAATAAGTAATTCATAATGGAATCCTAAATAAAACAAAATTGTATTAAGTGTATTAATATCATAGGGATATTAGTGATGTTAAATTTTGGAAAAGCGCAACAAGATGGAATAATTTGTATCATTTTGTTCCATTCAGAGAGAATGCAAGGGATAATGTCGCTGTTGCTAAGTCCGGAAAAAATGTAACAGAACGGGATAATATCGCTGTTATAACATTTAGGAAGAATACAAAGGAGTAGGATAATATAGTTGTTGTCAGATTCGGATCCGGAAAGAATGCAATAAATCGGGATAATCTTGTCGTTATCATTTTCTACGTTCCGTTGTCATAGTTATCACATTCAGAGCAAATGCAAATAGGATGGGGGAGTATCATCGTTTTCAGATTCGGGAGAGTACAACGGGTGGAATAGAATGGTGAGCATACGGAGAAGTCGATGGGAAGTGATGACAAGTGATGTTATCAATGAGCTGAATGAATACTGCAACGACAGTTGTTCAAAATTCATTTGTGATAAGTTAAAAGTGCTTGTTAGATTATCCAAAAATAAAATTAAAAATCTTTTCCTCTCTATTTTTTTGTTTTTCGTTTCTTTCCAAAGTAAATTTCAATTAGTTTCAAAAAAAAAAAAAGAAAGAAAACAATAATATATTTTTGTCATTCCAAAAGAAAAAAAAAGAAAATGCTTCCTTCCTTCGTTTGTAATATAAAATTAAGAAAACAAAGTTGACAAATATGACTTATTAGCTAATAACTAAAATGAGTAATGGTTGACATGAGTATAATCATATTTATTTGACAATTATGACTTATTAGCTAATAACTAAAATGAGTAATGGTTGACAAGAGTATAATCATATTTATTTAATAACCATTGCAATAATTACTACCAGTGAAAATGATAGTGTAATTTAGTCCAATTAGAATGTAAT
>NW_018108383.1:8954-11633 GCF_000183805.2 Loa loa | reverse complement strand
CATGAGTATAATCATATTTATTTGACAATTATGACTTATTAGCTAATAGCTAAAATGAGTAATGGTTGACATGAGTATAATCATATTTATTTGACAATTATGACTTATTAGCTAATAGCTAAAATGAGTAATGGTTGACATGAGTATAATCATATTTATTTGACAATTATGACTTATTAGCTAATAACTAAAATGAGTAATGGTTGACAAGAGTATAATCATATTTATTTAATAACCATTGCAATAATTACTACCAGTGAAAATGATAGTGTAATTTAGTCCAATTAGAATGTAATAGAAATTATTTGTCTCGAAAAAGAAAAACGATTGTAAATACCATATTTCATCATTTAGCATATTTCATCATTACATAATGAAATATGTTAAAATTATTGAAACAGTATTAAAAATTAGCAAACTGTCAATGAATTATGCTAGTAATGGATTAAAAAAACTGATATTGGATTATTGAAATTTAACAAATGGAATTATTTCAGTGATAAATAACACAACAATTGGTATTATTGAACAATTATTAAATAAGGCATATTTGAATAAAATTTGAGGATAATCACAAAATATTTTACAAATGCTTTACTTTTTAACTTTCAATATAAACTGCATGCATGGAGAAAAATAACGATAACTACAGCTTGATGATAAGTTTTTTTCTTTTTCTTTTTAAAGGGAAAAGGACAGATTTTGGTGATAGAAGGGATTCTCGACCAAAAATCGACAAATTAAGGTTTAGTAATTAAAACACAGAAAAAAAAGTTGAAGAGGCTGATAAATTTGAAAGGAACAATGACGAAACTTTTGATCCAAAAATTTGATGAATTTACTTATTGCTAAAATTAGCAACAATTTCAAATGTTTAAATTACGAGAACAACCATTTCTAATCGATCTTTGAATAGTTTAAAAAACTTCGAAAAAATTAAAAAGTGAAAAAATCAATCAAGAAAATGCAATCATTTCATTCTTTGGAAAAGGATAAAATAAAAAATCACATTATCTGTTATTTTCTTACTTTACACAGATTCTCTGGAAATTTGATAAAACTTGCTTTTGTGAAATTAAAATAGATTGCCTGTAATGTACTTAAGACTAAGATAAACATGCTATAAGCAACAAAAAGTTTCGATCGTACTAGTTGGATTCAACTTTGAGATATTGACTGTGTAGTATTTCAGAATTATCCATTTTATGCTTTTGAAATTTAAAAAATTACATTTCAGCTTTTTTCTTGCGATGTTTAACGATTGGAGTTTTTTCTTCCTTTTCTTTAGTGCTGAGATCCAAAATTTCGAAATTGACATAAACATAAAATTCATATCCTGCTTAGGCTAGGCTTAAAAGCCTTAAATAATGAAATCACACATAGATGAATTATCAAAAAGTCTATGAAAAAATAGCTTTTAGTATACATTCGTTGTAGCATTTTTTCAAATGAATGAAATTTGGAATTATCAATTAAAAGACTATTCATTTGTCAACTTCGATTATTCCAAAAAAAAGAGAAACAAAATTTATACATTGCAATTTCCTGACAATAAAAGATTAACATTAGGGTCATAAATCCTTTATCATTTGTAAAAAATTGAGCTCAAAATTAACTTTAGGTAATGTCTCTGGTGACGAATTATTAACTTTTTCAAAAGTCATTGCAAATTTACACATTATCATAAATGTATCATCAAATTTTAATATAAACCTGTTAAGTTTGCATTATTTAATTTGTGCACTTTGACAAAATATTATTTGATAAAATTAACTGTGAAAAAATTGAAATTTTTCTCCCATATTTTTCTTTTTGGAATATGTGAAAAATTTAAATTTCAGTCCAATAGCAAATTAAATGATGTGGAAGAATTTAAATTCTTCAGATGTAAAAATGAAAAAGTAAATGAAACACACATTGCTTGCAATATGATAGCACCTCGTAAAGAACTTCAAAGGATGCATTACTTCCAATTCTAATCTGCCATTAGTTTTTATTGATTATAAGCAAAATTTATGGGTTAGATTGGATTGGCTTTGGGATGAAATTGGCCAAACATCCTTCGTTTGGGCATTTCTTTCATTTGTTTTGCATTTTTCTAATAATGAAAAAAGAAATATGAGGAGGAATAAAAGGAAAATAAAAAAAAATAATTTAAAATGTTCGTAATGCGTCTGAAACTAAAATCAGTCAATTAATTAAGCCACAAAAAAAAAAGAAAAAAGGTGAAAGGAAGGTAATGATTAAAAATAAAGATTTCCGACTTATTATTAATAATGAATTAAACAATTGAGCAATGGATAATATAAATTAGCAAAGAAAATTTGCCAAATTTTGTTGTGAATTTTGGAATTTTCGACATATTATATAAAATTGTCAAATTCTTACTTTGCCACAATGTTTGCAATTATTTACTGAAGTAAAGATAGAATGAGCCTGAAATATGCGCAATATATAAAGAGCTACTTCAGGTCTTTTCTCTTGTGAGCATTCTTTTCATTCATCAAATACTTTTCACACTTTTCAAAAGATGCTTCGGATAGGAAATTGTCGTATTTTCCACAAGATCGATCTGCTTTGCAAATTCTTTTTATTGCATTCAAATTATCATTGAAATCAATATCCCAAATGCTTCATGTAAATTTTAGCTATAATTAAATTTTTTTAAATTTTAAAAAA
>NW_018108383.1:2293-8686 GCF_000183805.2 Loa loa | reverse complement strand
TTGTCAAATTCTACTTTGCCACAATGTTTGCAATTATTTACTGAAGTAAAGATAGAATGAGCCTGAAATATGCGCAATATATAAAGAGCTACTTCAGGTCTTTTCTCTTGTGAGCATTCTTTTCATTCATCAAATACTTTTCACACTTTTCAAAAGATGCTTCGGATAGGAAATTGTCGTATTTTCCACAAGATCGATCTGCTTTGCAAATTCTTTTTATTGCATTCAAATTATCATTGAAATCAATATCCCAAATGCTTCATGTAAATTTTAGCTATAATTAAATTTTTTTTTTAAAAAAAAATTGTAGATATGCAGAAGACTAGAAAAAATTTGTCATCAGTTCTTTTCCATTTTTTTTTGAAAATTTTGTGAGGTATTTGATACGTTCTCATAGAAATTAACTATTATTCTTCCATTCATTTGTCACATTCGAACTTTTGTAGAATAAATAATTAAAATGTGGATGAAATTTGTGAAATATATTTTCAAAAATTCGTTTTTAAAATGTAAATAATGAGAAAAATGATAGCAACATTGAAATAGTTAATTGAGCAAATATTTTGCATGCATTGAAAAGTTACGATTCAATATGAACTAATTAGTATTATGCTGTCAAATTCAATTAAAATTATTTAAAATTAAAGGAAGTATAAAGAGAATAAACAAAATTATCCACTGAATAGTAGTATGCATCATAATTATCATTAGTGCAAAATTAAATTGAATAAAAAAAAGTTTATTTTCAAAATTAACAAATAAAAGGATATTCGAAGTAAAATGTGCCAAATACTGAATATGAAAAAGTAAGAAGTGTTAGAAAATAATGAGGAAATTTTATTATTTACCGACTGGTATTTAATAAATATTTTATTATGAAAATAATTCTTACTGGATGCTAATGATGATTAGAATAAACAAATATATGTATGTATGCTTTTTTTTCATTATTACCTAAGAATATAAATGGTTTTGTGTATGTCTAGAGATTTTATTAACCAATGGTCCCTCGAATTGCTTTAATTAATTAAGCAAATTTTATCGCACATTATAATTAATTTCCATTCGATCACAAATGCATATTAAATGTACATCTTTTTTCCATTACTTGTAAATAAAAAGAAAGAAATTTTTTTTTCGAAAAAAAAGGAAATGTTTTTTGATAGATTTCACTTTTTCTGATTCAAAATTGAAATAATCCATCTTAGTGAAATTGGAAAATTCTTGGCTTAGAATTTTCCGATTCCTCTGATAGAAAAAATTAAATGTTAAGAAGCAATAAATTCAATTTTATTGCCAAAAATTTGCCTCAATCAATGATTGCAAAGAAATTCTCAAAATAACATGAAGAATTTCTGTGAGTGAAAGTTTTTTGCTTTTAATAAACTAAAATATATTTTAAATAAATGCTATAATTTAAAAAAATTGGAATGAAAAAAAATTTTCGGAATGTGCAAATGAAGCATTCAAATGCGGCACGTAAGGCTGGCAAAAATAAAAGTAAAACATTTCATTAAAATAAATGTCCCAATTTAGATCAACTTCTAGTGTTAAAATATACAAAAATTTCATTAAAACGTAAATTAAATTTGAAATTTCGGAAATTAATTTCAAATCTCAAATTTGAATTAAGTCAAAACACAAATTAAAATTATCCCAAATCATAAGACTTCCAGAAAAAAGAAGAAAACAAAGGACTATTCGTTAAAAATGAAATAGGATTTCAGAAGGCAAGTTGAAATATATTTATACACGTACACAAATGCAAGAAGGGAAACAAATGACAATACGATGACAGCCATTTTCCTGCTTTCTCCAATCTTCCCTCGTATTCCTCTTCACTCCCTCATTCAATTCATTTTTTTGTTTTGTTTTTTTTTCCTTCACTTCCTATATAGCAAATATTAAATATTCAACAGAAAAACAAAAAAAAAAAAAAAAAAAAATGGAAAAAAATGGATGGGACTTTTTTTGTTTTGTTTTTATAATTTTGTTAATTTTTAATTAAATAGAAATAGAAAAGAGAAATGGAATTAATGATTATAAGCTATCTCTTTACTTTTCGCTCAATTCAATCAATGAATGCAAAATCATCTCTTTTCTACTTTACTCTTTTTTTTCATTTCTGAAAAAAATGCAATACAAATATAGAAAAATGTAATATATATAGAAAGATAGGAATTAGAAGTTATCGATTGATTTCAATGAGTAATTTTTGAAATAAAGAATTCAAATTGTAAAAAAAACAAAAAGAAAGTAATGAAACTATTTGGTGACAAAAACATCAATGGTTATTTATTTGATCATTAAGATTGTCAAAATAGACAATGCAAAATTTCATTATAAAAGATTGATTTCAATGAGTAATTCATTTGAGAAACTTGCTCGTCCATTTTGTTTTTTTATTTTATTATTTAAATGTACCCAAACAAGTCTTTCGTAATTAAATGCTTAGTTTTTTATACAAATCAATCGAATTAAAATTAAAAAACTTCAATCCTTTCATCATAATTAATGACAAATTTTAGCAAATAAAAAGTAGAGCACATAAATTCACTAAAATCATATCATTCTATTTCTTTTCAAAATATTTCCATTAATGAATTACATTTATCCTTCGATCTCCTCTCCTACTACTGGTAAAAGTTATTAATTAAAGCTATTAATCACTAATTACCAGTTGAATTATCAATTAAATTGCTAACTAAATTTACTTATTAATTAAGTCAGCTTATTAATTGAAGGGGAAAACAATTAAAGGAGTATCAAAGATGTTTTCCATTTTAAATGTGTTATACAAATTTGTGTTTCACAAAGTTGCTGAAATAAATTCCTTAGAAATGAAAAGCTGTCGTCTTGAGTGCTTTGCGTTAGCTCTCCGATTGAGTGACTTAGCAACGGATTTCGTAACTGCAGGAGTTGGATTAAAAGACTATTCGAGCTTTTAGAATTGATAACTGACCATTAAGGACGTCTTCTGATAAAGTACATTATTTGTTTCTGATAAAGCATAGTATTGATCGGATATAATCGATAATGTTGCATTGCATTTGTTTTTCAGTAATTAGGGGTAATACAATAGAATAAATATACAAATTGAGATATTTAAATATTTAAAACGTTGAAGACATCAAAACGAATCAATGAATAATTATTTTATCATTTAATTTCACTTCAGTTTTCATTGTTCTTTTATTGTATTACTTCTAAGTACTCACCATATTAAATCTGATCGATAATCGATATTATCAGAAGACATTTACAATGTAGAAATAATAATTAAACATAATCACTTCATTATTATTTCATCAGTTAAGTTTTACATTAAATTATATATTTTTCAACTGTATTGCTTCTAGTTACTCAAAAGTAATTATATTGCAATGCTATTTCATCAGTAATTTCAGCAGTGATACTTACTTGCAAGTTTTCTGTATATGGCCTGCAAGTTGTTATGTAAGCATGAATAATGAAAAGGTCATCTGTTAGGTGAACAAGATGACATGATACAGAGAAGTAAAATAAAAAAAAAGAACGACAATAATATCCATATGAAGCAAAAAATGAATAAATTGTAAAAAACGATAACAATGATAACAACAGAAGACTGTTAGCAATTAAATAATGAATAAGTGACAAGAATTTATCTAACAGAAAATACAAATAATCAATCACACCAAAAATAACAGCGCCTTTTTCAACTTAAAATGTTCCCCTCAACTTCTTTTATGATTTTTCATGTGTGATTTCAATGAGTTATAATTCAGAAAACGTCTACTGCATACAGTACAACTGAAGATTGGCCTATTTTTGTCATGTATTGTTGTGTGTCTTTGCAAATTCTGCTTTTTTCTGAAACATTTCTTGCATGTCGAACAACCATGCAACAACCGTGCGATTTCACATCGGTATGAGTCATCATATGGATTTTCATATTGCATAATTGGGCGAAAATTCTGCCGGAGGATAGCGAATAATATAATAGTCTATTAGTCAAACGTCACAACAAAAGTGGACAGGGCAAGCGATTCTGCTGGCTTCGCCTTTTCATCGATCTGATAGTCTTCTATGGATTGATCAGTGATAATCACTGCATTACCATAATATTTAATGATTAATAATGATAACATTACATACGCTACTACGGCAAATAAATTCGAATTTCTGACGTTCTCCGAAGGCCCACGTCACAGCCGTGTAAAAAAAAAAGAAAAGATATAAATTCATTAAATAACTGATATGACATTATAACTGTTATTTATATTTGAATACTTTTATTCAGTTTTTGATAATTTGCAATTAATATCATTTTTCCTTTGCAGCAATACATTCCGCTGAGTACGCTGCGTTTACTTGATGAATCATGGATGATTGAAATAAACTACCAAATCTTTCCGAGAAAATGATTGATTTTTATTATTGGTTAACTGTTTCATAGGTACAGTTCAGATGAATTTCGATAAATGATTCAACTTTTTGTCAGCAATTAGAGCCATGAAGATATTTTTATAAAGATGTGGTAAATATTTGGTAATATATAAAAACCGATAAATCATTTGAAGTTTCGAATATCATGCAAAATATGCAAACCAAACAGCCAATTTTTGTGTCTTGAAAACACAGCCATAATTAGGCCTTTGAGTGATGAGGCCAGCAATGAAAGTGCGTTAGTTGGCTGTGTCAATGAAACGACAATAAATAAAAAAATCTTCTGAGCAGCAAACAAAATTTTCGAAATTTCCTTTGTCAAATTAATTAATTGAATTGCTAGAGAATTTGTGAGTGGATCAATTATCACTAATTGTAACAAGAGATCTGAAACAAAATGAATTACGCGAATTCTATCGTACCTATTTTATCTTATCATTAATGGTAGTTCCCTTATTCATTAAATTTCCAGAAGCCTTAAATGTAAATTACAGAACAAAAACATAAGAAGTAAGATTTAGATTAAATCATTCCAAAATTATCAATTTCATCGATAGACTTTTTGAGAAATGTTTTGAATTTTTGAGGAATAAATCGTTGTCTCCAAGGAAATTCAATAAAACTCACAAATATGTGAATATGCAAATATCGATACATTTAATATCGACACATATTTACTTTTTTGCATGATCTGCATGAAGTAGTTTTTGTTTCACAATGCATGCTATTCAATGCAAAACAGAAAACTGAGATTAATTTCGATTTTTCCAAATTTCCTGATAAGCTGGATGGAATCTCTTCATCGTAGGTTGCTTACTCTTCAATATCACAAATTTTCTGAAAAAGCATTGCATTCGAATTCTCAGCCGAACACTGATTGTCTTTTTCAGTTTCGGACAAAAATTTCCGATTTATCATCCTGGCAGTTGGAAAGACTTTACAGGATTGCAAGGTACAAATAATGGAAAATGATGTAAACTCTACAACCTCCCCTGAATGGTAAAATAATGACAATCGATGATCTCATTTACTTTTGGATGCTTCTATTTCTGACACAAGTGCAATTTTATATATTTAAATGAAAGGCTTTCAGTGAAACGAAATATTCTGTTAATCCCATTTTCTATAGAAAAACTGTTTGTGACAGTATTATTTGCTTTTTTGCATAAATCTGTATGAAATACTTTCTATTTCACAATGCACGCCATTCAATGCAAAACAGAAAACTGAGATTAATTTCAATTTTTCCAGAATCTTTCTGATCTTTGACTGATTCGATCTTTTCACTATAAAAGGTCAATATTTTCATTCGAAATTCAGTCTACCTCAAAACTGCTTCCCTCCTCACCAAATTCGTTTCTACAAATTCTTCTACTCATTTCATAGTTCTGATTAGTCATAGTAGCTAAAAAAGCCTAGCCCTCATTGAAGCAGCCGAATTTGGGTCTAAATCTTTACTAATCATTTACTGTTGTTACTCATCAAAGGAAACACACAATAAAGTGGCTAAATGAATAAATTTGTTTTATGGAGAATTATCCTTTAGCAAGTAGATTTATAAAACATCCAAAATAATTGAATTCATTTTCTCAAACTTCTAAGAAGTGAAAAAATTCAAACTTCTAAGAAGTCCACTCACGATAGTGAAAAAATTCGATAAATTCATCAGATTATTCGAGTCATTGAGTAAATTTTAATTTACAGCTTCTAATAGCAATGCATCTCAAATATTTTGCTATCCTTAGATTCGTCGCAATATCATCCAGTATTACATCAGTAATAGGTATATTTTTTGAATTTTCAAAATTTTTAATTTAACTGAACCATTTCAAAGTGCACATTATTCATAATTGAGAAATTTGAATGAATTTACATTCCGCTTAAATATGTGAAAAACAAAAAGTTTAATGATGAATTAATTGAAATTTCAGGAGGAACAGATGAGGATAGACCCAGCGCTCGCAC
>NW_018108383.1:0-2273 GCF_000183805.2 Loa loa | reverse complement strand
ATGAGGATAGACCCAGCGCTCGCACAAAAAAAAAAAAAAAAAAAAATGAAGTTTTGGCATCCCAACGATAAAGTAGACCTTGATTTTAGAAAAATGGAAAATCGAATATTTGGTTTCTTATCCAAAGAAGATTTGAAAAATACGGCGTTAGCACTTTCCTGCACTTATGCATTATCACGACACAGATATTCCCTGAGGTTGAAAAATCATATCCGTCATATTCTGTGATTTCAATTACTAGTAACTATTGGAGATAGGAAGAATTGGAATGAGTTAATAAGTTATAATGAATTGATTGGTAATAATAATAACTATCGATTATTCTTTCATATCATCTTATAGGGGAATTCTCGAGATGTCGAAATATGCAAACTATGAGTTAAAACCAACGACGTGGAATACTGCATTACGGGGACGGTAAAATAACCCCTCAAGATTTAGAGAAAGCTTTGGAACTCACACCTAAGATAAATTTCACCGGCGATCAAGTATGCTCCATTCTTTGTTCCTGTTTAAAATCAGAAACTAGAAGTAAGGAAGAACTTATAAGAGACAAAGATTTGATGACGTAATGATGTAAATTCAAACTTTAGCACCGAAAATCCTTCGCAATGAATCATTGGACACCGAATTATGCTATTTAGTTTGGTAGAGAAAAACCGATCGACGTAATAGCCGGGGCTCATCCTGATTGTTCACTTTTGATATTCACATCTTACAAAGATCATCTAGAAATATTCAAGAGACTCGTACTCGCATATAGTAAGAAAATTTGAATGCATTTTTGTATTATAATTTAATTGTAATTAATTAAAGAATAGCATCATACCACGATTAAACAGACAAATAGTTCTAATTGTGTGATTTTAGCAAATGACCCATTCCATCGCAATGAAGTAGAAGGAAGTCCAATGAACGGAGCAATCATCCCACGCGATTTAAGTTTCTTCTCGCATCAATATTTTTATCTCAAGCAAAGAATGAGGTTTGTTAGCCATCTTTTATATTAACAGAAGCAAACTGTAATTATCACCAAATTATGTTAAAGTTGTCCAATGTTGATATTAAATCATTTTTAACATAAATACGTTTTTAGCACAAATAATTTCTATTCCAAACATCGCATCAATAAGTAAACGTGACAGTGAGTTGTCATAATACTTGAGTGATAAGGATAATGAAATGATACTTGAGTGATAATGAAATCTTTTTTTGCCTAAATATGCTAAGAATTGCAAGCAGAAGGCATAATAGCGCAAATAATTTAATTAGGGAATGCAATTAGAATTAGAATTAAACCAATACAGCGAGAATGCAATTTATTCGACCCCAAAAGATCAATGCAAAACTCTACCGAATATTCACTAATGAACAGGTATATTGGTCATTGTCATGCTTGTCCTTAACTGCAACAGTTTTTTTTTAGCATATACGGAAGCAACAGAAAACATAGTTTCATCTCTACAAAAAAATCGATGGAGTTAATTAAAGCTTAATGCATCAGTATTCAACACTGCGAAGGATAATGTTTATAGTGAAGTGAATTCTACATAAAATTTCTTTGCTCCAGCTTATAAGAAGTACGATCTTCGGAACCTAATGAAATAATCATGAATCCCAAGATGAAGTGAAATTGGCCATTGTAATTGTCAACGAGGTCAAATATACTAGTGGATACGCTACAAGTTTAGCACAGGATGTAGTCAGTGAAATTAGAAAGGAAGTAAAGAGAGCGCCAATTTGCGTTGCTGCTCAATCAAATAATCGAAAAGAGGAGTAAATCAGACTTGATCATTTCTTGGCTAACAGATCAATCCAGAATTGAATAACATCGAAAAGAGCTCAGTGATTTGCCACAATATTTTTATATAGTACAGTGTTAATTCTGATAGATATTATGCTGATGTCGGCTAAAGTATCAAGCATTATTGATGGACCGTTCGCTGAATCAAAATTATCAGACAATAACACGCATCACTTGCGTGTTATTCTTAGTCTATTTTATCTCTTAGTCTTTTAATTCTAAATCTGATATTAACATGATTCCTTATTTTATTTTATGTGTTAATAAATCAATCACTGATTACCAAAGAAATTATTTACTAATTAACTGCTCCAGTGTCTATATTAATACTATCCGGGGACATTACGGCATAATTAGATGGAAAAAAAGAACCATTAGAGAGATATAAATTTGTAACATAAATTTACAGAAGGAATAACCTATAAAATACATAATTTTTGATAAAATTAAATTTTTTGTTATGAAATTA
>NW_018108382.1:99759-118623 GCF_000183805.2 Loa loa | reverse complement strand
AGCAACATTTCCATTGAACGTATTATTATATCTCGGTGAAATGCACGCCGAAAATTTTATTTTCATGGATCAAGTTGAGAAAATATCACTTAAATCTATAGTCAATTTAGAAGTATTCAACATCTGACCAAAAATGATGAATTTACTTTAAGAAAGACGATCGTCGAGCCTGGTCTAATGAGAAGATTGCCTTTCGAGGTACTCTTAACAACTCTGACCCAACCGGAGCATAATCTGAACTTATCAAACCAAATCCATCCATATTTTCTTCATATGCAATTTCTACGAAACAATGAGAAATTCCAACCATATTGGCCCAATGCAGAAAATCTGCTAAAGCTGCTTTACGCCGTTCCGAGTATCTGTAACAAAATTGACCCACATATTTTTAGATTCCGACATTGAAAAAAGAAACAAAAAAAAGACAAAGAAAAAACTCCAGTAAAAAAAAATATATATATATAAGGATAAATACATTACGTATACTGATTTATTCATTTCTTCCATCCAGAAGACTTTTTTTTGATCTTCTAATATAAGATCTTCTAATATAAGGATGTACAACTGCAGTATGCTTCGCTAGCCTTGCACTTTCATTTTGTAAGGAACGTTTTTTCTCTAAATATTAAACATTAGTTGAACAAGTTCATTTGCAGTTAATCTCTAGGATTAGCTAACAGAATAGATGGAGACTTTGTACCATTAAGACGTAAAATTCTTAACGAGTTTATGAATGGGAGAAGCAAACTTTTGGTCGAAGTGTAATGGATGCCAATTCTGAATCTAAACTAGGAAAAAAACTCCGTGGTTGACGGCTCTATTCAACCTGACTTTTCATTCTATTATTAGTCAAATAGAAAGTGTTCTAATTAAAACAAACGTTAAATCAATTTCCGAACTCCGTGAAAATGTTTTTTGTATAATTTCAATTTCCGATAAGGATTTTCGAATCATCATATGCTCCCCCAGCAATTCCGTTGTATTCGAAGTAGGAGTACGACACAGTGCCGTCTTCCACAGCTCGCTTGCATGACTTTGTAATTCATTCAAAAATTTTCGGTACTGCGAAACGTCGAGTTTTCCACAAGATGATGAGCCATTAAGTGACTCATTGTTTGAACTCATTGCTAAAGAAGAGAAAAACTTTTACAAAATACCATTTTGTTACAGTCATATAACGCTACGCAGAGTTTCACAGATTTCCCGACTCATTATTCACTTAATCAGTGGATGACTAATAATACTGCCGTGGCAACAAAGACGACTGTTTCAAAAGAATACCCTAGCTAATGATATCCCACTTTCCAACATGGAAGCAGAAAGAGGAGAAATTAAATTTTTTCATTATCAAAAACTTTAAAATGCATACTTATTTGTTTTATTTATTAGGCCAAAATGTTGAAGCGTAAAGGAACAATAACAATAGCCACTGTCTCTTCGCACTTCAAATTTTAAACGTTATATGATAATGAAATGACAGAATTTATTATCCTTACGCAATCAGAAAAAGCGAAGAGAAAGAGGAAGAAATGAGCACCAAAGGAATAAAAAGAATCCAACAAACCTTGAAAAAGGAATATTAACATGATGCTATAAAATGTTAACGAAGTGAAGCACATTTCTCTCGCAATTATTTCAACAAACCCCTTAAGTCAAATTAATTATTTCAAAAATGTTTGTTACGAAGTCTAAGCCTCTGAAAGGAAATCCCTGCGGCACGGAACAAAAATGACCAAGACATTTCCGACGAATCGAACCACAACAAAACCGACTCAATGAGCAGTCAAATAAGATCGGAATGAAAAAAATGTGAATCACCTGCTTTTCTCAGTGTTCGGTGGATAGCGGGGTTGCTATCATGGTGCTTCCTGAAGATATCCCAGAATTTCTGTGCAGTCTGTGTTTGTTTGAGTAATCAATTACAGCTTACTCCTGATTGTTGTGTTAGTAAACAATGAATAATTATCTTTAAGGAGTTAAATCATTCTGTTCAATTCTTCCATCAGTCAACTTCTCAACATTTCAAATGATACGGTTTTCATTGACCAAGACTGGACAGTGTCCAGATTAACAGATGCTTATGCATTTCTTACGATTATTCCCCTATAACGTTCCCAAAACTTTTCGATTCAAATTACCCTCGAAATTAATTTGAAATGAATGAATTAATTTATGGTGGAGGAAATATGATTGTCGCAATTGCCTGACCTTTCAGTGGAGATTAAATCAATATCACTGAAATTTTGTAGTTCTTTTCGAGCAAATAATGGAAATTTAGGTGACAATACGCAGTTTCGAATATGGTTAGAAGGATAAAAATGAAATAATTATCAACAGAAATTTAATTTTTTCCAAATTATTTGCAATTTACAAAATGTTTTAAACTTTGATCGTTACGATGATAAATGTAAACAATTTCAAAAGCGGAACTAATTTCTTTTCTAGGATCAATAGATTGATTGGTATAGCACTTGGAACTAATTAGCAGGGCAATGTCGAAATAACTTTCGAATGAAACTCAAGGAAGCTAAATAAAATTAAAATCGAAGAATTACGCCAAGAAAAAAAAAAGGAAAATTATCTTAGAATATAATTTGGAGCAATGATACAAAAATACCCGAAATAATTTCAAAATTTTACATCTACCAATTTTTTTCCCGCAGAGGTCAAACTTTATCAGTTTTATCAGAGGTCACTGAAATGTTGATATTTCAGCAGTCTACAAGCATTCATTTCCCCTTCTCATTCTTCAGAGATTTTCAATCTTTACAATCGTTTGCTTCAATTCCCAATTTTTTGCTCGCTTTGATTTGAAAAATGAACACCTTCCATAACAATTCGATTCTATTTTGGCACCTTTTTTTTCATATTGTTGTCATAGTGATTCGTCTCCACTATCATCCTGCTTTTGTCACTATCAACTGTCAAGTCTCTACATCCTGTCATCATTTTTTCAATCGTACAGCTCATTTTATACGACGAATCATCATTCAAGCAATGAGAACTCATTTAAACTATGTGACAACTTGAATACCAGTCCTGTTGTTATCGCCCTGGTGATGTAATGTAACTTGAATATCAGTCCTGTTACTACCACCCTGCTGATGCAACACTTCACGTTGACAAAATTTAAGACTAGATTTTTGAGAAGAATAGTCCTCATATCGATCATACCGTTTTCTTTCTTCCACTATTTCAACAAACTCTCGAGAGTGATTTGAACTGATCGATAGATCTCAGTTAGTCAGCATGCTGCACTTAAAATTCAGAAAATATGCCGACTTCAATGTCATCCAAGCCTTCAGGTCTTCCTATTCCAACTTCTTATACCAATCTTATAAAATGACGAGTTCAGTACTTTCATGAAATCACTGATAAGATCATTTTCATTAGAGGAATAATGATTCTTCAAAATGAGGTTCTATTCAACCCATTTTGAGGATCATTTGCCAATTACTTATTTATTGTTAAGGAATGTAATGGCTTTTGGTACGAAAGACTTACTTGTTTGAATTAATACCATAACTTATTTGACAGAAATTCACATTTGACACATACTTTAAGGATAAATGTCCATTATGTCCATTGTCCTTCATGTCATATTAAATTGTATCATGCCCTTTTTCGTCCTTTCGCATGCTACAATGAATCCGATATTGCCTCAAGTTCCTTTATTATCCTTTTCTTGATGTGACAGTCATCAAGAAGGAAACAATCAATTATTATTTGGATGAGAAATTTCAGGATGTTTCGACACCAGCATCAGTTTTTTGGTACCATTAAACCGCAGATTAATTTTGATCCAGAAGCAGTTGCTGAAATTCTCCATAAAGCCATGAAAGGTATTGGATGTGATAAAGAAGAAATATTGCATGTATTGACGACAATTAACAATGAGCAACGACAGGAGGTATTATATGTGTTTTGAAAATTTAATATTTAATTTTGTTCAATTGTATATGAAATCCAATCACCTGAATATTTCTTTTTTTAATTATTACCATGGGAAAAAAATACATTTTTTCCAATTTTTATTTTCTTTTTCAAATCAATGATTAAGGTTAATCAGAAATGAGGTCAGAATAAGGTTAACGTATCATTTGAAGATTGTGATTCCGTATGGTATACCTCAGGAAGGAATGGATAAAGGAATTAAATGAAAGAAGTTTACAAAATAAGATATCCTTCCAACTGGAATTTTTATTTTAAGACTCACTTTGAGGTAGCTTTGCAATATAAATCGATGTATGGAAAAGATTTGATGGATTCGCTAAAAAGTGAACTTCACGGTGATTTTGAAGATGTCATTGTGGCACTGATGATGACACCATCTGTTTACGACGTCCGACAACTACATCAAGCCATTTCTGTATCCTTTCATTCCTTGCATATAATTTTACTGCACTCAAAGCTATTAGCTAATTAAATGAAACTAACCAAAACTACTAGCCAATTAAAAGCCAGATATAGACTTACAAAATCTGCAGAAAAAACTGGCTGTGTGACGTTTCATTTGAATTAGTAACTTTTGGACACTTCAGAGATTTCTGACTTCTGCAACCGTCTTCGTTTGAATTGCTAGAGGTGTATTTGACTAACTTTATAATATCATTAAATCAATTTTGTAAAATATCCGAGATGGGAAATTATGGAAGTCGAACTGGTAGCGATTTTCTCCAACTGAAACTTTGTAGGGAATGGGAACTAAGGAGAAGATACTGGTCGAGATAATGTGTTCAAGAACAAACGAAGAAATTCTTTGGATCAAGGAAAAATACGAGGAAGATTATGGCGAATCGTTGGAAGATGGAGTAAAAGGTGATACAAGTGGACATTTTGAACGTCTTTTGGTTGCCCTGTTGCAAGGGAACCGGAATGAATCCATAGCAGTTGATTATCGGAAAGCGAATCAGGTGATGAATACTTCGATTTCTCTGAAAGAAATGCCTCTTGCCTATTTGGTTATATGTAGCATTATTTTGAACAGGGTGTTGTTGACCAAGCAATCGGAGGAGTAGTAAAGAACAATATAACGATAAGTGTACATGAAGTGAAAGTAAAATTAACTGTTAAGCTTTATTTCATTTCTTTATGTACAATAACATCCCATGTTAGGACCGTAAATGTTCAGATAAAAGAAGTTCGAGCATTCACATGTTATATGCATTTTATTTAAATTTTTATTTTTGAAATGGAACTGTTTTCAATTAACTTGTTTTTATCAAATGAAAGAGTATGTAAAGCTAATTAGATTGATTGTTTTTAACTTCCTGAATTATCATTTTTAGGATGCGCACGAGCTGGAACAAGCTGGCGAAAAGCAGTGGGGCACGGATGAGTCTACATTTATCAAAATTTTAGTTACTGAAAGTATTCCTCAATTGCGGCAAGTTTTGAATGATTACGAACAAATCGTTGGACACAGTATTGAAGAGGCAATTAGGGTTAGCTTGAAAGACCTATTATTAATTACTTTTGCAAAAATTAAATTCGCCCGTCAACCAACATTAAATCGGCATATCACTCTCATTAGCATCATTAAATTTTTACGATGAAATAAATTTGTTCTTACTTGTTTGGCTTAATCCACGCTTAGCCAGTCTTCTTTGCTATTCCATTTCAGCCAATGAAATATTTTAATTCTGCAGAATGAATTCAGTGGTGATATAAATGAAGGATTAATAGCATTGGTAAAGAACATTCAGAATCAGCCTGGATACTTCGCTTTTGAACTGTATCAGGCAATGAAGGTACCATCCGTCCACGTATTCTAGTACTGTTTTCAAACCTACCCATTATTTATCCATACAATTATTATTGACGTAGAATGATGCATTTACATCATCAAAAAACATCACAATAGATTGCCGTATTGTTGTTTGTAATCATCAGTTTGATTTTATTCTTTCAAACTTCTTCAAAAATACATCAGCTTTGCAAATTACATTTTTACGTAATCTTTATAGGGTTTGGGAACAAAAGACAAAGATCTTATCCGAATCATCGTATCACGTTCCGAAATTGATTTGGCACTTATTAAGCAACAATACGAGCAGAGCTATGGTCGATCGCTAATTGATAGCATACGATCCGAATGTTCTGGCGCATATCGTGATACGCTTATTGCTATTATTCAAGGGAATTAAACTCTGTATATTTTAACCATTTCGTTCTTTTAATTAAATAAACGTTATTCATTCTATCTTTGATTTTCAATATTCTAAAATGTGGGAGTAGGCAAAATTGTTTAATTACGAAATAGAGTATTGTTACTAAACTCGAGATTTCTTAAACACTTTATTTGAAAAAAATTTTCTTTTGATTTAAAATCTTACACTAAAACAAACCAAGAACTACACAATATTGTTCTTCGGTCTTACTTTGGTCTCTAGGCAAGACATCTTAATTTAAGGAATTAGTAGTTAATCGACTTTTTATACATGGCATGATTAAGCTTTATTAAATCATTTCGGTACTCTCATTTCCTAACTTTGTCATTTGGTCTACGAATAGGACGACTGGTACTGATTTTGGAAAGGTCAAGTGGCCTGAGTATGGATTAATAAATTTCTCATTATTCTTACTTGAGGATGGAGATGGTCGAGAAAGAATACACGGTATCTTTGTCAAATTTAACACAGCTGGAGTTAAACCAATATTGAAGTCTTCTAGCCACTTTGATCTTTTTCGGACGATTGGTCTTGACATTGCGGCACATAAATTTTCATAAAAACTCTTAGTTCGCTTTCAAAACACTTTGATTTATTCCTTTGTCAAGTAAAAAGAACTGATACCTTTCAGTCAAACACCCATCTGCCAACAATCATTTCGTAAAATGACACTTAAGCTCCTTCCTTACTCATTCGAGAAAATGCCAAGTGGCTTGAAGTTACTGCCTTAGACGAGACGACCACTAATCAAAAGAGAAAGTAATGAAAATTGAGGAAACAACTGACTCAATTAAGCTAACTAGACCGGCTAAATTAATCAATTTCTTCCAGATCCTTAAATGTTTAGAAACTTCTCGCCAGTCCAATTTCCATTTCTCAAGCAATACATCGGAAGTAAGCCATCCAGCCGCTATGTGTTATCTTTTGCACAATTATTCCATTTGATAGAAAAATAGGGCAAACAAAATCAATACAATAATTACTGGCTACACATATGCGGAAAACATCACATACACAAACATGTTTCGAAACCAAATTACAGCTAATGGCATTTGTATTTGAAGAAATGGCCCTTCCGGAAGGAATTGGGTGAGATCTTAGTAGTCGATGTTGATTTCAACACTGGATTTTTTTAAAGTGATCCCGATTTGCACACTTCCTAGAAAAATCTTAATAGGAAAATATTACAGTTTGAAAAAATAAAGATTTCACGGTACGGTAACAACAGAAAATAAAATAAGTGACATGTAAATGAACCCAAGTGAGCAAATAAGCTACAGAATGTAAAAAACCTTATGTGCAACAACAAAAAAATTCAAATCTTCCCACAACACGGAAGCATACATTTGGTTAAATAAAAAAGTGAAAGATACAACGAAATTTCAACTGAATGAATGCAATCTTATGTCATCTGCTACACTGACATGATAAACAATAACAGAATGCTACAACATTACTTTGTTTTATTGTCAAATGCATATTTGCTATTCCTTTCTTGCAGAGACAAAAAAGCAAACGAGTGCTTTTGCTGCGAGTCAGCTAAAAATTAAGAACGAAGCAAATTCTATCATCATACGAAAATCACATAATGAATGTTTTAACAATAATTGAGATTGCTTTCGGCAAAATTTAGCAGCTAAATTAAAATAAAAATAGAAAATGAAATGAGCAGAACAGAAAAGAAGGAGCAAACAATTTGGTGAAGATGGTCCTCAAGAGAGTGTACGGAAGTATAAGATTATCCTCTTTTCAGACTGGAAGTTCTAAAACTAACCGTTCTTCATTTAGTTAAAACTTTTAACAAATGCTTCATAAAATTAAATATTGCAATCTAAGGCATTATTAGTTGAAGTCACACGAAGATTTCCATTGCATCGATGAATGCGCGATAACATTCCCTTACCTTCCTGAAGGTTTCTAAATTCCCAACATTCTTCGCTTTATTTATCGAAACATTGAATATTTTAAAGATTTTCAAATTCATAATTGAAGGGATTGATTTAGTTGGGAAGGAGTCATCTTTCGTACTGAAGAGACAAACATGATCATATTACTATATTACTGAAGAGTGTCATCATTCATTTCATTTGTTAACTTTTCTGTCGGTGAATCAGGTTCGTCAATATCAATGATAGTTCCATGCCATGACCATGAATTTAGCAGATCATCTGTGCCATTCCTGATGTTTGCGATGTGAATATTATGTGGTGCTGGTTTCTCCTCCTGGACCTGTTCAGTTGGTTTCAGTATCATCGGTACATTATTGCCATATATTGTAAACCAAAGGTCAATGTAATGACCACGTAAACGTGGCTCCTGAAACATCATGTTATTTCACGCCACTTATTATGATAGCAAGGAATTTATTTCAGTGAATCCAAACAAATTCCAATTTGTGGTTTTTGTCACTCATGCAAAATTATTTGAACTTGCAAGGTACAATAAAAAAGTACAAAAACGCGTATGTTCCTTGTGTTTTCATCATAGCAGGATCACCTCTTCATGATAATAATTTATCGTTAAGAAACAATATTATCAGCTAATTCTAGTTAAAATAAGTTCTTAATATTCATAGATAACATATGGAAAAACCGTTTTAGCATCACTGATTTGAATCCATAATTTGATAGCTATGTCACGGGACAATGGCATCCATGTTGCATCATTTTCGGCACTAAAAGAATGACAAAAATATTCAAAAATTTCCAAATAAACAATGTATTCTCCCCGATATATGTTAAAAGTAAAAGGCGAATATAATAGTAAGACAAAAAGCTAATGTCTTCTTAAACTTGGAATTATGCCAGAATCGGACTATTGAGACAGCCTCGTCTATAACTTCGACAAACTTTGGTTTTGCTTTGATTCATTGTCCAGAAGAGATCTTTGACGTTCTTACATGATTTTTCGTAATTGCTATCTACCTTTTAATAAATTCTTCTAGTTCAAATTGCCTTCCTGAACACAATTTAAAATAGAAAGGATACTAAAAGGCAGATAACAATCACGAAAAATCATGTAAGGAGCGCCAAAATCCACGCTGGGCAAGAAATCCGAGTAAAATCAAAAATGAGTTACTCTAATCTCAAAATACGACTTTCTCAACAAAAGCCGCAGCATTGACCTATATGTATTAATTAAAAATGAAGAACCCCAAAATGATGCAAAGTGGCGGTTTAAGTGACAGTTGAGATGCAATATACAAGCGTACAACCGGCTCAGGGTCATTGATACATAAATCTATTAATCTGTTGGCAACTTCATTAACAAAAGATGGGGATTTGAATCGATAAACCATGTCAACCAGAAATGTTAACGCTGCGAGACGCATCTGAAAGCATAATTATTTTATTAAAGCACACTTTCACTGAGTTCACTTTAATCGCGTGGTAAAACAATAAATATATCTTTAGCGGCCTTTAATATAGAATTTATAACCTAATTTTTGATGAACATTTTGGAAATTATCCTAAATTTTAAAAATAACAAACCTCTAAAATATTTATAAAAATTAATATGTAAAAAGTACACCTTCTTATTTATAAAAATTAATATGTTGAAAGAAGCTATACTTTTCAAAACAAATTTTAAGAATCATACCGGTACATACATATTCGGCTGCGCAAAGGACCAAAATACTTTGGGATCAAGTGGGATGTGAAACGTTCGCTGCATCTGCAATAATCGCATGTCATTTTTTTGAATAATACCGCAGAAGCTGTGAAGGAATCATGTTTTATTTTCCAGTGACATGGAAAATACTTTACATATTCCACATTTTTGCTATGAATTCGACATAAACTCACGTGATATATAGCTTGAAGTGCAGTAATTCCAATAATACGACCAAAACTAGGTTTCAATGTATCCATATTTAAAGCAAGAGTGAACTCAGATAGCAATTCCCTCATTTCGGTATCAAGAGAAAGGGGACTCATGTCTATAATATCTCTGCTCTCGGCTGGTATCAGTGTAGCAGCTAAGGAGTTTATTAGTGATGCCCGATAATGGTCGTCCGAATACCTGGAAACATTTTCAGATTCCTTGAAATGAATAAAACTTCGGTGTGTTTTCAATATAAAACTCTTCACATTTGAACTCCATTAATATAAATGCCTTCTAATTCAACAACTATATAATGAAATACCTCCTAATCCAACAACTATATACCTGTGTAGAGAATATTTCCTCACCTGTTCACAGTGTTATCATTATATTTGATTAAACCAATAAGAAAATGATGAACTTCTGAAAGGGCACCATTTGAAGAAGAGCGCAGTCGTGCCAAAGCTTGAGGTATTGCCTAAGACAAAACATTAAAATACAAAAGAAATGATTAGCATGGTTGACACCGACAAACTTAGAGAAAAAAGCAAAAAAAATAATGTAGCATTCCAGAATTGAGGTTTATTAGCATAGCTTTTTAATATTATTATTAGCATACACTTGTTGCTGTAACCAGTTCATCCTGTTTAGTTAATGAAGATGTAAAAATAAATTCTGAAAAAATTAATATACAAATGCTAAAACAGAACTTATTCGGCGATATCAATAAATTTCGGTATGCAAAATGAAATAAAAACAAACAACAGGAATGGTAATGAACTGACATGCATCAAAAAATATAGCTGCAAATTTGCAGAGGTGGCTACAAAATTGTTCGGTTTTGGAATATGTGGCGCAGATTTACAACCGAAAAATTTCTTGAACAAAATCATCAAAGCTGGTGGACCCAACCATGTTTCCGGCAATTTATTTACAACTTCTGCTAGGATATATGCAGCTCGACATCGTACCCTAAAATTTAAAAAGTAGATACATAGAAAAACGGTGGAAGGCTTGATACAGCTACTTCAGATTATTTAATCACATCTACAAAATATGCAATTGGTAGAACTATAAAGTCACAATGCTTGCCGGTAGAAGAATGCTTCCGTTTCGATGGTTTCAATAAGAACGGCTCTAGCGTGTGGACTTGGAAAACGTTGTAAAATGTCAAGTGCTTGAAGCTGTGCCAAGACGTCTCGCTCATATTTCAACATATATTCCCACTGATAAACCGGTTGTTGAATGTTAACTTTTCGCAGCAAAAGCAGATCAGGATCTATCCTGGAACTGATTGTTTCCAAAAAAGAAAAAGAAAGATTATAAGGGCAGTCATGAAAATGTATTTCTCTGTAAAATTATTTGGCAGACTGCAAAACCTTATCCAAAGAACCGGAGAGTCAGGATCCATATTTGCCAAATCAATTTCAAGTTCTTCTCCAGTGGAAAGTGGAATTTTCTTCTTCTTTTGCCTTCGTCCCTATAACGGAACAACATCAATGATAACTAGAATCTAAATTTAAGAGAATGAAGGAGATAAGACCCAAATTGGAGAAAGACATGATAAACAAAAATTCTACATTCAAAATCATAACTTCATTTACTATAAGTTTAAAAAATGTGAAGCATTTTAGAGAAATACAACAGAAAAAAATACAACGATATACCTACCATACACACGGTAAAAAATCTAACTCCCACTTTATTTTATACAAGAAATTTTGAATTGAACTAAACGATCAGAAGACACCCACCTGGGTAATAGGCAGCACTAAAAATATAAATCATGTAACCTTTGAATGGCACTGGAGGTCATGCTTCGAATGATTGGAATCAATCTGTACAGTATGTGTAAACGATCCATCTAATTCCTGAACCACAACAATTAATGGACCAACGTAACTGAAACACATGAATTAAATGATCGAACTATCTGCAAAAGTTTTTTTTCTTTACTCAATGCCATAATCTCCTTAGAAGTTCAAGAGATTCAGAATGATAAAATGAATTTTCTGAAGAACTGGGACAAGAATTTTCCACTCCTTAACATAAGAATCATTTCATAAAATTCAACGAACCTTTGCCGTCCCCGATTAGCAGAAGGTTCTTGCTTCACTTCAAGTTCAATCATATTTCGTTTACGATTAAAAGCATATTGCACCTGAAACACCAAAGATCGAAATGGTGTATGAACAGGATTTAAAATAATGATCAAATGTACAATTAAAAATCAATTACACAGCACGAATAGTTACCCTGTAATTTTTGGCATGGAGCCCAGTTTTCCTTTAAAAGAAGAAAAAAAAACAACTGAATAATAACAACTTATGAAGTCTTATCGTTGATAAATGGAACATGAAGAATTTTATATTGTTCCACTTTTGAATGTTTTAAGACATTCGAGTCGTGTGTGGTTAACTGCTACTAAAAACAGATAACACTCGCATACTTTTCCCACTGTTTCCAAAAGTTACTCTACCACTAACCCAAAATTTTGCATGTCCACCATTGTGAATCCACTGCTCCAAAAATGTCGGCAATTCTTGGCCCGTAACACTAGAAACAGTACGGAAAAACGATTCCGTTGAAACAGTCATATGCTGCCAATGAGCTGGCTCCTTCTGCAGTTGGCTTGCCTGCATCGCTACGCTTAGTATTTTTTGTATTACCTACAACTAGAAAATGAACAGATTTACTAGAATTTCTGAAGGTTTACTAACAAATGAAGGAAGATTCTGAAAACTGCTCTTTTATGACATCACAATTTTCTTTTTCTTCAAAAAGGACACGTGAGGAATACCAAATGACCACATAAAGCAATATCCTTTAATCAACTCCCACCATGATTAACAACAGAGATTTCACAATAAATAAAGCACCAAATTTAACCTGCAAAAATGGTTCCTTGCCCAAACGTTGGTTAAGCATTCGCATAACAAGATGTCCTTTCTTGAACAAAGCATCCGCATACAGGGGAGAGCAAGTATACGGATTTCTTGGATCGAAATGTAAATATCGCTGAAAAATAAAAAACTTTCGAAGACATAGAAAATTTACCATCATTATCTTTGTAACTAACTTCTTGCTTTTTAGGTCTACGTATATAACACTTTGGTTAGACCAAGCAATATAATGGAAGGGCAACAACAAACCATGTTCCATTTCTTGCATATTATTATGTTCAACATTTTCACACTTTAGAAGTATTTCTTAGCCTGAAAATAATTAGAGTACTCAAAAGAAAAATATATGATGAGAAAGCTCACTTTGTAATTAGTATTAGAGGGCCGCAAAACAATCTTTCCCCAACGCGTTTCATAGTCGGAAACACAACTGAGCATTTTATTGATCTAAAATATTTTCTTCACAAGAAAAACAATTTTCAATTTCTCCACAATTCCTTCACAATTTTTTTCACAAGAAAATATTTTCTTATAAGACTATTTTCAAAAAACTGATCAAACTTATGGATCATACCTGGTAAAGGTTCTCAGAAAAACCGAAGAATCGTTCTACAAACATACTAGTGACAGATCTGCAAATATCTGGATCTTTCAGGAGACAATGTAATCAAAAATCAAGTTCTTCTAAGAGCTAAAAACCATTTAAACGATATAAATTCTAAAAAATCGACAAAATAGAAACGGAAATCCTAAAAATTCTCCTATTGTTGTAGCAAATTAGGAGAACATCCGATTTTCTTTTTTTTTACTATGCTGTGGAAAGAAAGGAAGAAAAATCCAGGAGTTATGACCCGCATCTTTTTTCTCTTCTTACTAGCCGTTCAACTGCTTATTCCTCACTTATTAAACATTTTATTTGGTTGAAATATAATGATTCGTGTAACCTCCATTCGTGTGCGTAATATACTTAAGAAAGATGAAATAAAAAACCTTGCAAGGGAGGAAACCAGCCAAATATCCAACCAGCATGTTGAAGTAACAAAACATCCAAAGAATTGTTGCGCTACCGCATAAGCAAGGCATTGACGTGTCATCTAAAAACAAGCGGTTGATTACAAATTCAAAGTAAATTGGCATAACTTTAGAAAAGCATCTGAGATTAAAGAACTCGAATGGTTTAATTCAAATCTAATGATTTTAACTGAGTTGGATTCAAATAATTCCATCATGTGTTTAATTGTAATACAAATATCCAAAAATTTCTGAACAAAAATTTACTTGCACAACATCCAAAATTTTCTTATGATACAATAAGGTGAGCGAGAGCATTGATAAACCAGTATAAGCCGTAACTTCATCCGGAATCTGGAAATATAAACTCTAGAAATAATATTTCAAAATAAAACAGAAGTTAGGAAAACAAGAAGTTCTTGACTGCCCAATATTTCTACTACAATATTTTTGTGTTATTCAAACCAAGTCAAAATCTCTAACTCTCCTATCTAAAAGCTTACTTCAGTTATGCAAAAATCATGCATATGCAGAAATTTCTTAATCGTTTTCAAAAATCTTTAGCTTTTTTGTTCACCAGATGAACTTTTCATTGATATAACCTCGGTTTTTTAATTTTATTCGCCATAAATCAGAGATATTAAAGAAAAACTTAAATTAAATAACCTAATGCCACGAACCTGATAAACGAAAACTTGTTTGTAGGATGAAAAGGGAAATCGACAGGAAAGGAGTTCTTCAAAATATTCAAAAACTCGATCAATTGTTGAAGTTGTGTGCTTTACGAGAGGATATAGTGATGGAAGTGCGAAACTTGTTATCTGTAAACGAACACAAAGTTTTCATATCATTTTTAAAATTTGTTGACGATTTCCGACAGTAATTTGTAGCGAAATAAAATAATCATACTTCAGGCATATCTGGATGTACAACTGGTGTGAAACACCCAACTGCAAAACCGATATTAACTGCAGATGTCGGTACTAAAAGCTGATAATGATAAATTTTTTCTTGTAGATCAGTCGTATACTCTGTATCCTGCAAAAACTTTAATAAGTGCATATCAAGCGAATAAATTGATGCAAAGAATTCTAAATTGGCATACAGACATGTTCCTATGTCAATGAATTCACAAGTTTCCTTTTCCATCATTAAAAAAAGAATTCTCTAACGTGCTTGAATCCATAATGTACAGAAATGTCACTTCAAGCCTAGCAACGCAACATCAACATGTCATAATTCTGATACAACGACAAAAGTTTATAGTATATTTCTGATAGCACATCAGCAAAATATTTTCAGGAGAAAATATAGATAGATAAAAACTTTTAACTTCGAGAAACAAAGTAGCACTTACAAATAATTCGCCACTGGCAACTGCTGTAAACATAAGATCAACAGTTGCTTCGATTCGCCATAAACATAACTGATCAGGTGTATCCATACAAGGTAGCCAGTGACGAGTACTCGATAACATATTTGACCTAAAAAAAATGAAGATACTTCTGTCCATAAGCCTTTGTCACAAAGATAAGAAAAAGATCAATAAAACAATGAGTTAAAAATTGCTTAACGATTTCAGACTCCTAGAGAACAAACTCTATTTTTAAAAATTAATTCTTTTGAAAAAGGTGATAGTCACAGGGTAGTGAAATGTGGACAGAATGGTAATCGATTATTTATATCTGACGTAGTTTTTATTTTTCCTCATATAAAAGTATACCTATAAGTGTACATGTGCGCACCGCTCTCCAAAGTACCATCATCAGAAAATGAACAAACAAAATGTATGCCCTGAATCGATCATAAATCAAAATGGATAAATAAGCAAGCAAATAATAACACCAAATAAAATAACACTAAACCTTTGAGATCACCCAAATTACATGAATAAGCTGCCCTTTAGAAAACCAAACTTATTAAATGTTGAATTTATGAAAAAAAAGTTGAGTTAACCAAAAACATTTCTTATGACAAAACTGCATAACAAAACATAATCATAACAAAATCAACAACAAATTCCCTCTTTCACATTATCATATTATAAAAACCTGTTGAACTTTTAGTGAAAAATCATGTAGAAGTTTCCAAAAGGTTCATTAAATATTAAGTGAAAAAACTTACATGCTTTGGATTAACAACTCTGACATCAATTCCAATTTTGATAACTTTTTGTTCATCCATAAGTACATAACAGCTTTCTGGAACATTAATTAAAAGTTCACCCTCACAATCTTCCAGCTCATCGTACATATCGTGTGAAAGTCTGTGCAAACTTTGTTCCGCTTTGTGACTCAATATCTAAAAATTTACTTCATACATGATAGAACCTAATGACGAAATTGATGATTAGGATAAACCTCACTAACTACTACGTTACATAATAAGGAAATAAAAGTGATTGAACAATTTTTTCGCGGTGTTTAGAAATTTACTAGAATAATTTTCTAAATTTTTACATCTTTACCAATCAAATTCGTAAGCTATTCGTATTATTTCAGAACTAACTTTGAGAGGTTCATTCCGAATATATTCCACATCTTCATCATTTACAGTAATTCGTCCGGTAACACCTTCTGGGAATTCGTTTGGCAACATAACATCTGCAGAAAAAAAATTACTTTAAATATATCTGTTATTAAATAATGTTTGCTAAATATTACTAAAAATATGGCCATGCACAAACCTGGCCCGACATTGAGACAAATTTGTCGTAGTTCTGGATGCAACGGTGCCAGAGAAAGCTCGGTAAAGACAGAAAATGATCGTTCTTTGAAGTGTACATCGGTGATGGAGACGAACTGTGACAAGACACGGAAGTTACAATTGTGGAAAGAAGAGGCATCTTGTGGGCTTTCACGGCGTACTGCGGACAATATCTCCTCACCCAGTGCTGGTACCAATGAGTCAACGACGTCTGCACAGGAGGCGGAAGGAACTTCCGTTTTATTACCACTCATAACATGCAATCAGTTCCTATCGCGCTAATCGCAGAAATTAAATTACTGAAACTGATGAAATAATTACACATACGCAGTACTATTATAAGTTATAAGTGAAATTTGAAATTTGAAAGCAAATGAATAAATCAGCAAAAGAAACACTACGCTTTTACTACCAGTAAGTGCAATAATAACACGTGAAACGATGCGAATAACGCAAACATTCAGGTAATAATTTCTTCCATACTGCACGAAATTAACTGAATATAAGATATAAATGTTAACATATCGAAATGAATCAAATAAAGTAACTTTTTCGGACCAATAATTTCCTTATCCGATCTTTCTATGCTTAAATCGTTTAAGATTCTAGTCAATCTTTTGTTCCATATATACTGGAAGATATGTTTTGACAAATGCATCTTTGTAACACGTTAACTTGAGCATTTCTTTACGTGAAAATAGCATGTCACTTGACGACAGTAGCATAGGTAATGCCATCGTGAAGCGGAAGAGGCGCAAGCAATGAATTCACTTAAAAACGGATTTGATAATTTAATTTACGGCGATAGGTACAAGGCCCTTGGCGCGTAAGGTCGTCAAACGTGTTACGAATTCAAGAATGGTGAACTCATGTGCTCCAATGGTGGATCATACCATTGTCATTTCTCCCGGATCATTCGTATTCTTAATTAGTGCCACCGATTTTCTTCAACCATGGCAAAGACTGAGGGTTCTTTCTGTTCTTTGGGTAGTAGCACCTCAAACTTCGGCAATTAAACCTTTATACCTAGAGGTTGATTAATACAGAAACGAATTCAACAATTACAATATCAATAAGACAAATTCAATGACGATATCAATAAGAACAAAAGGGGAGACCAAAGACCAAATGACGTCCGATACCGTCTATTCAACCGACCTGTTGAAACACGTCTGTCAAAAATGATTTGGCGCTCAGGGCCTTCTTCTTCCTCGAATAGGGCGGATCCTGGGATAGTTCTGAGGTCACTTTCGAGGTCATTTCTGAGGTCACTTCTGGGGTCACAAGAAATATTATTAGAGGACATAAACTCAATGAACGCACAATATTAGCTTACATTGTACAGTATATCTACACATACAATACATTATACCAGCAGTATCAATGCAATTATTGATTCACTGCTTCTCTTCGTGATTTCAGCAACACTCCGGAGACAGTGATTTATCTGGACTAAAGTGAGTGAGAAAGTAACAGGAAGCAAAAGATCTCTTTAAGAAAGCCAAGATGCACTTGAGGTAATTCCATGCAAACTATGATACTGAGGTGGATAGTGAGCAAGAAATAATGAAGAAAATTGCTACAAAATTGCTAGGGATCGAATGGAATAATATCAAAGATGAATTTATTTGGAGCTGGAAGATCTCAGGATTCAGATTAAACGTCAGATATTACAATTCCATGCTGCTATTTACGATCCATTGGGATTATTGTGTTCGATCATACTCCCATGAAAACTATTGGTTCAAGACTTATGGAAGAAGGGTGTGTTCTGGGATGAAAAATTAGAACCTGAAGAAATGAGACGCTGCTTGGAGTTAGAAAAGACATTTAACCAACAGGAGGTCATAAAAGTATCTCGATGGACGTTGCAAGAGTGCTTCAAGATGCATGTGTTTGTAGATGCATCCCAAAGAGCTGCGGGACCAGCAGTATATGTACGTAGAAGTAATATCACTGCATCCAAACCACAACTGATATACGGAAACACAAGATTAGTTCTGAAACGAGAAAGCAGGAATCAATTAGCCAGTATTGCTCGATTACTCGCTGTCACAACTGGAGTAGGAGTACTGGAATTCATTAAACAAGAAATCGATGCGGAAAAAGTATATTTATGGACGAGTAGCGCTTGTGTCCTGCACTGGTTAAAAAACCGCCGGTAGGATCCCGATATGTCTCAAACAGAATTGATGAGATAAGATTGAATTCCGTCATGCAAGATCAGCAAGTAATCCAGCAGACCAAGT
>NW_018108382.1:91553-99690 GCF_000183805.2 Loa loa | reverse complement strand
GATGCATCCCAAAGAGCTGCGGGACCAGCAGTATATGTACGTAGAAGTAATATCACTGCATCCAAACCACAACTGATATACGGAAACACAAGATTAGTTCTGAAACGAGAAAGCAGGAATCAATTAGCCAGTATTGCTCGATTACTCGCTGTCACAACTGGAGTAGGAGTACTGGAATTCATTAAACAAGAAATCGATGCGGAAAAAGTATATTTATGGACGAGTAGCGCTTGTGTCCTGCACTGGTTAAAAAACCGCCGGTAGGATCCCGATATGTCTCAAACAGAATTGATGAGATAAGATTGAATTCCGTCATGCAAGATCAGCAAGTAATCCAGCAGACCAAGTCTCACAAGGACTTCTCCCAGGGAAGTGGCGGAATGGTTCATCATGGTTATGGGAGCCGAAGCAAAAATGGCCTGAGATAAAGTTATGGAAGGAAACATCATGAGTGTATGGCCATAGGATTGATGGAAGAAGCGATGCAGTCAGAAGAAATTGCGGTGTTGATGAGACACGATTCCCAACCCTAAGAACGATATTATACGTCCTACGATTCGTTGCGAAGGTGTTAAAGGAGGAAATAAGAAATTTGAAAGGGTTCTCAAGAGAGAATTTTACATCTAAGGAATATGACAGGGTAATACAATTGTAATTAAGATGGCACAGTTAAACAATGCAAAAGGAAATCGAACACTAGAATCTGGAGATGTGTTAGGAGACTTAGGCTATGGATCGAATTGAGGATTTTCTATATTTCATCAATAAAGGAAAGCTAGTGGAACTGATTGTGAAACATGACCATAAATTATTTCATGCGAGCGTGCACTGCACCTGGAGCAAGATGAGACGACGGTATTGGATCATGGATGGGCGAACATATATTAAGAAAATTTTGAGAAGGATTTGTAAAGGTTACACTATGTGGGTGGCTACGCCATTTGAGCAACCAGACTTTCCTCCTCGTCTCGCGGTTAGAGTTGTAGGAACGCGACCGTTTGAGACAATTGGTTTAGACCTGGCGCCGATTTTCTTCAACCGTGACAAAGGCTGAGGGTTCTTTCTGCCTCCTTAGTTGATAGTACTTCAAACTTGGGTAATTAAACCTTTTATTACGATAAATTTATTAATACAACAACGAACTTAGCACTTACGATAACGATACAACAAACTGATGACGAAACCAACTAAGAGCAAAAGCGACCAAATGACGCGTATATCCAACCGACCTCGATGAAACACGTTTGTAAAATGACTTGACGCTTGACGCTTGACCCTCCACTTCCTTTTGTGGGAGGACCTTGTACCGTCTTATGATTTACAAATTATGATTACAAGAATTAGCTACCTTATGGAGCGCACATTGCTATAGTGTTCTTCGAGCGCACATTGTTTCCTTGTTAGCGCAAAAATAAGACGATATACGCATATAAACATTACTCCAGGCGCCCCCTGGCAGGATGGCGTTTACGAAAGAGTGGTTGGAGTAGTTAGAGGATCTCTAAAAAAGCCATCGGTACAAAGCTCCTTAACAACGGAGATATCGGGAAAACCGAAGGTATCGGAAATGGTAAAACATCCAAACAGCTAAAGAATTTGTAACATTTCTGTTATAAAGACTCATCACATTATACAAATAATATGTAAACGTTTTCTATATCTAAAGCGATGAGTTTTGTCTAAGGCCAATCGGTAAAAATATCTTTTCCTTCGATATTGAGATTTTTGGCGATTTTCTCTTCTTACAGAAAAATCTAATCCTTTGTTTCTTGTATCAGTGAAATTATTGTCGGCTAAGAACCTTAAATGGAACTATTATCTTAAGCCCAACCCACTTGGGGGCAATATAAAAACCCCAATTGAACGCATTCTAGCATGCATTGATTCGATCGTTCAAAAATATCTTTTCATTGAAGACCGAAAATGCCTGCTTTGTCTCGTATAACTTGACCTTTGATTGACGGTTTAAATAGACTGTAATCCTAATTCCATCTCCTAATTTTACTATCAAATAATATTGTGTTATTGTAATTGCTATTCTTCTACTACTGAACAAATCCTTTTTTTTGCCATCCAACACATACAAACAAAAACTTTCACGACAATTTTTGGTGCCACGAACCGGGAGCGTCATGTCGACAAGCTTATGAAAAAGCGCACAACTCGCAACAACGAAGCTAATTAAACTCTTGAAGGAAGTACGAAACCTAGATTTGTCTCCACCGAATCAGCTACTGCCGTTGGAAGAATTACGTCAACAATATGAAATCAAAGAAAGAATAATCGAAGGAAAACTACGACATTTCGAAATACACATTGGTCATTTGGAATCAGTGAATGCAAAATGGTTGGATTGTATCAGTACGATACTCAATTCATAAAAAAAAAAAAAAAAAACAAAGAAGACGAATACGCTCGTATGGTCTACGATGCGAAACGACGAAAAAGGTATTTTACATTTAATAACTGAAGGTAAAAAAGCTGTTGTTGTATTAGAAATATATAAAAAGGATTTTGAATCAATAGTTGAACAAACGAAAACACAACCCAAAGAATCGACTCAACAAAATATAATTAAAACCGTTTCTTTATCGACCATAAATTTACCGCAATTACCGCTGCCAATATTCAGCGGAAACTCTAAAAAAATGGAATTTCGGAGCAGTTTTGAAGCTGCTGTACATTCTCAAACAATCCCCCGATATACAAAAATTAAATTATCGATTTTCCTGCTTGAGGGAAGAAGCGTTAAAGGCCATAAGAAGCTATGATATTGCACCAGAAAATTATCAAGTTATAAGGAAGGTCTTGGTTAAAAAATTTAGAGAGACTTTTACTATTAAGAAGTCTCTTTACAACGAACTACATGCGATCAAAAGATGCGATCGCAAATGGAAATCAATAATCGAATCAATCGAAAGAATTCTTCGCCAACTAGAAGCTATCGGCGAAAATCTCGAACATTCAAGTATTGAGACCGTCATTGAAAGCAAACTACCAGGATGGGTACTGGATAAAGTATATCAACAAAACGGTGACGACGACACTTGGTCAGTTACAAAATTTAGACAGTTTCTTAGAAGATTAGTAAAAAGAAATGACCAAGTAACTAGAAGTCAAGCCTCAACCAACGGCGAACAACAATTCGCTAAGTTCAAATCCAAACGTTTGCAACGAAATGTCCAAAAAGAAACTACTGCATTGTAAACAATCAGTTAATCTGGACCAGCTGAATTTAAGAATATTTCCAAACCGAAAGGGTTAGGCAGAAACAATAAACGAAGACCTTGCCCGTTTTGTGGCAAAGATCATTGGGATAGTGAGTGTGAAACTTATCCTACCTTCAAACAAAGATTAGAACGCCTCATTAAAATTCTTATAAGAAATGTCTCAAAGCTGGACACACAGAGATAGATTGCAAAAAATCGATGAAATATTTTTATTGTAAAGGGTCACACAACAGTGCCCTCTGCCATAATGGGAACAATTCAAGCAAACCGGAAATATACCAATGCAAGAGAGAGAGATCCAATCGGATAATGGAACAGTTAATATAAACACGATCACCGAAAAAAAAAGTTTTACTTCTATGCAAAATGGTTACTGTATTCAATGCGGAAAGAACTGAATATCACGAAGAAGCTCTACTATTGTTTGATATTGGTTCTCAAGTAAGCTTCGTCTCCGTTGAATTAGCAAATTGTTTACAACTTGAAGAAATAAAGTTAAAGGAATTAAAGGTATCTACCTTCGATGACAGACGTCAGTGAAGACACTAATTGGAATAAGAAATGAGAATAAAGGGCTAATATTCTGCAAAGTAAATGTACTCGACTATTTGATGGGTGAAATTCAAGTCGTGGACATACCATCCGTCATGGAAAAGAATCACCAATTAGAAGGATTAACTTTCTACCAGAAAAAGACAGATATACTGATCGGAGCCGACTACTTCCTCAAATTTATACAACTAGAGAAGATTCAACGATTGAATTCAGGATTTTCCTCACTTCACACAAATTTGGGTCCCATGATTTGCGGAAGTGGATATCTCGAAGAAATTAAACAAATTACGCATAATCCAGTTAAATTTAAGTATATTGCTAGTGTGCGTCGTGTTCCAAATATAGATCAGTTCTGGAAATTAGAATGCATCGAAATACAAGAACAACCTTACGATCATGATGACGAACAAGCGCTGGAACAGTTCAAAAGGAATATCATTAAAATTAATGGAAGATATCAAGTACGTTGGCCATAGAAAGAATCTTCCGCTAAATTAAGGAAAAATAACGGAATATGCTATGGCCGACTGAGAAACTTGATCGGACGACTTCAGTTCCGTCAACAAGAACTGGAACAATATCACGAAATAATCCAGGAACAATTGCGCTCGGATACAATTGAAAAGGTAGAACCTCATATGGACAAGGTAGGCATTATATATTATCTGCCTCACCATTATGTGCTGACTCCTGACAAAGATACAACTAAATTGAGAGTTGTTTACGACGCATCAACACACGTGAAGGGATCGAAGAGTTTAAATGAGGTATTATATCGTGGACCGATAACAGTTCCAGATATTGTGGGAATATTATTACGCTTTCGAATCATGACACAGGTAATCACAACCGACATAGAAAAGACATTTTTACAAATCGAATTACATCCTGAGGACAGAAATTGCGCTAGATTTCTCTGGTTAAAAGATATAACCAAGGACGTTACTGAAGAAAATCTATAATGTTATCACTTCAAAAGAGTTCCATTTGGAGTCATATCATCTCCCTTTTTATTATCAGCTACCATCAATTATCACTTGGAATCTAATGGTAGTCAAACGACGTTAGAGGTAAGAAAAAATCTTTATGCAGATAACGTTCTGATATCTGCGAACGGAACTGAGGAAGCCTTACAAAAATACTGTGAAAAAATATTTTCGAGGATGCCTCAATGAATATAAGGGAGTTTCTTTCAAATGATGAAATTATACCCGAGCAAGATCGAGCAAATCTCTATGCCAAAAAGATTTTAGGTATTGTGTGTTTCCCCAAATTAGATATTATACACGTCACGCTGAAGCCATGAACGAACAATGAATTAACTAAAAGAACTATTCTTCAATTCGTTGCTTCACAGTATGATCTTTGGGATTTTTAGTTCCCGTAATGATAAGGTTTAAATTATTTCTTCAAGATTCATGGAAGAAAAACTATTCCTGGGATCAAATAAGTAATGAAGATCAACGGACATGGAAATCTCTCACGAAGGACAAGAGGACACATATACGACAATTACCTCGATTTATAACCAATCTGACTTGTAAGTCGAATGGAGATTCATATATTTACTATACTTCAAGTTTGGCGTACGCAACAGCAATATACACATTCACAAAGGAATGAACGATAAGGATCCAATTTTAATTTATGCTAAATCCCGCACTTCATCCATTAAAGGATTAACCATACCACGATTAGAACTGCTGGCGATTCTCATTGGAGTACGGGCAGTACAATTTGTACTTTGTACTTAAAAAACTCGAGTTAGAAGACGCAAAAGTAACATTATGGTCGGATTTGAAATGCGCATTGCATTGGATAAAAAACTCCTAAATTACACCCAAAATTCATCCAGAATGGAGTCGAAGAAATTCGGAAAGCAAAATTTAATTTCCGTTACATCCTGACAATTAAAACCCAGTGGACCTTGCTACAAAGGGACTTTCTCCTACCGACCTCATGAAATTTAATTCGTGGTGTACGGACCATCCTGGCTAAAAGAAGAGGAAAACGAATGGTCACAATGTGAATTCCAAGCAGAAGAGCAGGACAGTGACGAAGAAATGGAAACCAGTGGATTAACGCTAATTTGATTACTCAAATTGTCAAGAAACAACCACTTTCGTTCATAGATGCAAGCAGATTCAGTAAATGGTCTAAACTAACAAGGGGTAACCATTTTTACACTTAGATTCATCAAACGCATGACAGGTAAAAGATTAGAATGGTTAAACCCCGATCTCGGATCACACTCGACAATGAAAGTTGTCATACCTCGATGAATACTAGTCAGACAAGCACAGTTCGAAGGCATCCACGACGATGAAATAGCTAAATGGAATCTTTATTATGATGAACGTGAAAAGGTATGGAAATGGAAGAGTCGATCAGAAAACTCGAAATTAGGTGAAAACAGTAAATACCCCATTTATTTACCCAGGCACAATATAATAACCAGACTCCTTATAATGTATTATCACGAAAATCTGTTTCATACTGGAGTCGGTCACATGCTATCAACAATGAAAAGTACTTATTGGATCCAAAGGGGCAGAACAGAAGTCAACACTGTATAGCCTGCAAACGTTTACTTTGGAAAAAAAAAATTACTTGCTGATCTTACATGATGGAATTCAATTCCTTTTGTTGCCGATTTTCTCCAACCGTGACAAAAACGGAGGGTTCTTTCTACCTCTTTAGTTGATAGTACTTCAAACATGGGTAATTAAACCTTTATTCCTATGAGTTGGTTAATACAGAAATGAATTCAACAATTACAATACTAATAAGACTTATACATACAATACATTATACCAGCAGTATCGAAGCAATTATTGATTCACTGCTTCTCCTCGCGATTTTAGCGACAATTAGTAAAAATAGTAACGTGAACAGTTTTCCTCAGTCCTACTATCATTTAAATGAAACTGATAAGTCTCGATACGAGACTTTGCCATTCCTTAGTTGTATTTCGTCGATCGCAAAGATTGGATTTTCTTGAATTCTTCCACAGAAATTAAAAAAATAAAAATGCATAATTCAAAACAGCTACATTCCATAGCATAGCGACACAACAAATGCTATATACAATCCTTTTTTCTCCATGTCTTCAAATCGAAACAATTTTTTGAATTCCAAAAATATGTTATGAGTGGAAGAATATGCCGAAGTGTGTGACTTTTCAAATTCTATTTCGCCAAATTAAATTTCAAAATTATAGATAATCAGTCATTAGATTGTAGGGAGAATAATATAATAAAAAACACAATTTTGAAATAATATCTAAGGAGTCTAAGAACTTCAACAGGAATGAAATACTTTATGGTATCCTGCATGTTAATGATAGTGAATGGAAATGCAAAGATCATCCAGTTTTCATCCATCCTGAAATCTCCATTGAAATTCTCATTTATCGGAGGGACAATTGGAATTTCACGGAATAACAGTTGCAAATTCTCACTTCCAACAATATTCCACATTTTGCTTTTGTTAAATGTTTTTAATCAATAGTTATGCATTATCATATCCTCTTCCGGAAATGATTAACAAAAATACGATGCTTTTTACACTAGGATGGATGCATAAAAATGAGTTATTTACTCTTTATATTATGCTATCTTCTCCAGGAGAACCGTTGTTGCGAGGAAGAAGTTTGCGTGCCCATATGAGATGCAAGACATCTGGCGGGGATTTATGCCCCCAGTAAGATCTTTCATGCCAAACAGGTCTCAACTGAGGATCAGACAAAGTATGTCCACGGATAAGATGTGCTTGCTAGCCTCCCGATAATCATCCTAAGAGAAGGACAACTCTAACTTCAAACTCGAGTAGATAAAGATCGTTTAGCCTTTATGGTCATCTAACTAAAGAAGGACACTCTGAAAAACCTACATCTTGAGGACTTCACTGCTACCATCCTAGCTAACCAGACCCTGGCAGATGAACTTAGAGTAAAGAAGTTGTTGGGACAATTCTGCGCACGCTGTGTCTCACCTAAGAATCCTCTAAGCAGATTTGACGAATATATTTGTAACGTTTGCAGCAAGCGTAGAGCTCTTCCCAAGTTTTCGTTCAGGAAGCTTAACCATGATAATATTATGCAATGCTTAATTTGATAAATGAATTAAATTAAATAAGTGGTTGAAATTAGTATTGAAATTAGTATCGTATATCTTAGATGATATAATTTATCCATTACAAAAGCGCCTGATTACTTAACCGAACAAAATCTGAACAAATACGACATAAGCCATAAATAAGAAATGAGCTTACAATGAGGCAAACAAACATTTCGTTACGTCAAATTTAGGCGTGTTTTATAATAAACCAATTTTTCCGTCGTGTTTTTTTTT
>NW_018108382.1:87180-91234 GCF_000183805.2 Loa loa | reverse complement strand
TTTTTTTTTTTTTTTTTGTTGAATCTTGTGAATTACTTTCTATCGAAGGATGTCACATAGAAAAATATGCAGTAGCTGAAAGTTGCTGTACAGAAGAAGAATGAATCATTTGAACCTCATTCCGTGTTGGCACGCTACACGTACGTGTATGCATAAACGTGTATGTTCATTCATGGGCACAAACATACACATATGTACACACATTTATGCTTTTACATGCACACACGTAAACACGTGAAGACAATATTAAATTAGGAATTGTGTAAATGGAATGTTATTTGAAGTTAATCGTTGAACAATTACTTTACTCTTTCAACCGTTATCTATTGATTTGGAAAATTGAAATGAAATTTGTTCATTTTTTTAATTCTTAAAATTACTTAACATACCTCAATTTGCATTCGTAAGAAAGATTTGTTTGTAAATATTCGTAACATAAACAGAGTATCAGTTTGAAAAAAAAAAAAAGATATTTGTCAAAAATAATGCTGACCAAAATGATTTGAAGAAATAGACAGGTGTTGATGATCATTGGTCATTAAATTTTAAGATTTTTCTTCGGATTATATCAAAAAAAAGCAAAATTTTGCTCGAGTGAAATCATTGTTTGCTCTTTGCTGATAACATTAAGTTTCAAATAAGAAGCAGTCTTTAAGATATCAAATAGCGAATAATATTTCACAAATGATTTCAACATTTCTAAATTGATTTCAATATTATCGAGAATGAAGCGATAGAAGTGTGTTCGAAAGGAATTTTTCGCTGAGTTTCGGATGAAACGATCACTTAACTTGCTTAGGATTATTGCAGTATTATCAAAAATTATCATACAAATTATTAGTATGGCAGTGTGCTTTGGATGGTATATTATTAACATGAATTTCAATCAGAAAATGTTCAAAAAAACTTTTTAGAAGTGGAAAAAGAATCGCCAAACTTGATGATTTGCAAAGTTTTACTCAGATAACTCACCGAAGGAAACTAAACCTTCGAAAGGTTGCATAAACGCTCTCTTTTTGCTTTTACTTTGCTTTGTTCTTTTATTGCTGTTTATGTTTCTTTAATGAAATTTCATAGCTTTGAGTTGCGGAATACGAACCAAACAAATGAAATAAACATCGAATTTTGAGAAAAAATCAATGGTACTATTTCTAATTTAAGAAGTTTGTTAAGGCACTCAAAAAAAAGAAACTTTTAACATTTTGAAATAACAATCTCTGTAGGTGACAAACAAAATTAATAAAAAATTGAAAATCACATAAATTAACAAATTTTTTAACAATGACTTTTTTTTGGATAACAAGAAAACTAATTGCAGATATGTAATATAGTTGTATGTAATTATAACAGTTTTTTCTTTTTTCCATCTGGCAGACAATTCAGTTGAATTTCACAAAAAACTTTTTTCATTGAAATCTTTTAATTTAATTGTTAAAAAATATTTAATTAGAGAAACTGGAAAAAATTTATTTGAATATATGCAAGGAATTTGCTCAACACAATACATTATTGAATATAATTTGTTTGGAACCGAGCTGATCCGAACAATTCCAACTGATCGGAGCAGTTCCAATTGGTCCAAACAATTCCAACTGATCGGAGCAGTTCCAATTGGTCCAAACAATTCCAACTGATCCGAGCAATTTCAACCGATCCAAGTGGTTTCTGAGGGAATTATGGTCAATCGGGAAAAAAAATCTAAAACAAATGTTAACATTTTAAATGAAAAAGAAGTCAATGCACAAATAATGTTTATCTTACCACCCATCTAATTGTATTTCATTATAGAAAAATTGTCGGTAACATTTGATAAATTAAATCCTCAAACCACTCATTTAATTACTTCTGATTTGTATTTTGTCACTAGTAATTATGTGTGACATTTCAAATTGGCTTCCTTCTTTATTTTATTTATTATAATATTTATTATAATTGTTTGCTTTCCTTCAACAGTTTTCACAAAATTTGGGTATAAACAGAAACGATGCTGATAAACTGATATTATCATTAAACATTAGACATAACACCTCAATCTTTTTTTTCACCTATTCAAGCAGTCAATTACAAATATTTGTTTACTCATAAACATTCCATTGCAATGATTACTGGAGGCAGAAGATCTTGAACAATCAAAAAGCAATGCTTAAAGGAAGGCTTAAATGATAATTATTATTTCGCAATAATGAGATTTACCGGAGTTACAGAAAATTATCATTGAGAATGCCATCGTAGTGGCATATGCGGGAAGTATGTACTTAGCAGAGATGTCTTGCATAAAGTTTGTAAAAGATTAGCAATAAAAGCTTTTAAAAAAGAAAAAAAGGTTTCTAAATAAAACATTCGTCAAAGAAGATTGAAATAGTAAAATTTAATCCATAACATAGCGCATAACTTTTTAAAAATTCTTATAGAAGCATTTCAAAGTCTTAAAATATTCATATAAGCATTTCGAACGATATGATGAAAAATGTTATCTTGAAAATTTTGAACCGCGATTTTTGTTAGGATCGGCGGATTTGGATGTTATATTTGAAAAGTTTATGAATTTCTACTTTCGGCCAAATACTTAACTTCTCCCTTGGTAGTTTTAAATCATAAAATTGTTCAGTGAATTTATATCTATATAGTTTTTCGATTATTAAAATTGGTTTCTTTTTTTTAAGTGTCGTTTTTAACATTTTGAATAAAAAGTAATTTTAATAAAAACTAAAAATTACGAAAAATTTGTACAGTTTTTGAAAATTAACATTTCTTCATATCACTCGACAAACATATCAGTAGCATTACTTCTATCTGATCTTACGCATGGGTAATATGCGCATACGGTATAAATCATTTGCTTAAATCATTTATCGAAGATCAAAAATGGGAAATTTTTCGAGCTATGAAATTTAATGAATAAAATGTAACGATTGAAATACAAATTCGAGATTTATCCTTTTAATATCAATTGATAATCTCACAGATATAATTAATCCTTCACCACTTTTATAATGAGAATATATTTTATAATGAAAATATATAGGAGCGGTCGGTTTTTGTGAGATATTTGAAACTGCAATTAAGCTGTACATATCTATTTATACCAAAATAGTAGCAGAAACTTCAAATGAAAGAAATCAATGAAGAATGAAAAGTATATCCGGAAGAAGGAATAGCAAAAAGGTTAACTTGTTTTGGTTAATTCCGGAAGTTCGCTGACTACAAAAAAAAAAAAATTTGAGAGAATGTTTGCCACAGCTAAAATGATCCAAGCCAAGCAAAAAATGGATCGCTTATGAGAAATAATTATGTGCTTGAATTGGCTGCTTTTTTTAGCCTAAAATTATTTTTTTTCGAACAGAGATTAGGGAGTATGTTTAATGGTATAATTTAAAGTAATTTAAACCACTTTAAAGTAAAAAGTAGTAATGACAATAAACTGTTAGCGCTAGCAATTATTTTTCTTTTTCTGAAAAAAATAAAAAGAAATATTAGAAACAGAAGGAAAGAAAGTGGAAGAGAGAGAAAAATGGATTCTTTTAAGATTTTTAGATGACAGGAAAAGGAAAAAGCAAAAAAGGGTCAATTTTTTTCAATCGAATTTAGCACATTAAAATGACAAAAAACAGAAAACTTCTTTTAACTCGGAATACTTACAAATGGTTAATTTTTAAATGTTACATTTATCAATATCATTTCTATTCCTTTTTCTTTCATTTTTTTTTTTTCTTGCTTTTCCTATAGTTGACGTAAATCGTTGAGAATGGAGACAGATCGAAGAAGCATGACGATGAACAGATTGAAGATTGTGGCTTCTTTGTCCTCCTCCTCCTCTTCCTCCTCATCTTCCTCCATTATCTATAACTAAAAACCTGAAAGATTGAGAAAATAGGGAAGCGCGGGGGAGAAGAAGAAATCGATTTACTAAAAAGGTTCTTCATGTTATGGAGGAAAGTCCCGTCATTTCTCGAAATGATGAAGGATAAGAAAATGGAAGGGAGTAACACAGGGAGAGACGAAGAGAGAGAGAGAGAGAGAGAGAGAGAGAGAGAGAGAGAGAGAGAGAGAGAGA
>NW_018108382.1:81625-86937 GCF_000183805.2 Loa loa | reverse complement strand
AGAGAGAGAGAGAGAGAGAGAGAGAGAGAGAGAGAGAGAGAGAGAGAGAGAGAGAGAGAGAGAGAGGGAGAAAAGAAGGAAGGTCCGCGACACTCTAGTTCATATTTTACTAAGCTTAAGTTTTTGAATTCATGCCTGTTTATCGCCCTTTTTCCTGGCTTATTTCTGTCCTAACTTCATTCAATTCTTTTTCTTCTCTTCAGTCTTTATGCCTTTCTCAGAGATAGGAAGTTAATTACGAAAGAGCCAAGCTAGACTTATTACTAGCTTGGCCCATCACCATCATCACTCCCTGTGCTACCCACTTTACATCAATAAAGAAAAATAGGCCTGTAGTAGGATAAGAAAAGAGGAGAAAAATTGAGGAACAGAAAAATGGATAAAGCTACTCGAGTTCTGATTGTTCTCTTAATATAGCCTAGGCATCATCAAATATATTTACAGACAGACACAGACACAAACACACACACATCCATATATTTTCAGCATAAATTAGCGCAATCTGCATTGCTACTACCCGACTAATACTCTGCTATTTCACGGGAAACGATTCATGTGGGCTCACATTTCATGCATTTTACGGAAACGTGAGAAACGTGAGAAGTATGTTGTGATATTAATGACGTAAATTGTTTATTTTATTATTTCATGCTTTTCCCACGTTTCATTCGGGTTAAGGTATTGTTATTATTATCACTTTTTTTGTAGAATATTTTTTTTGTAAAGTTTTTTTGCAGAATTGATTGATGATCGATATGTTTTCCATGTTTTTCACGTTTTCATACCGTTGTTGTTATTTTATTTATTCATTTGTTTATTTATTTTGTTCCTTCAATAAATAGAGAAAATAGGTGTGAAATTCAATTAGTAATGATTTATTTCATTATTAATTATTATCTGAGTTTTTGCTTATATTATCTGCAAGTTATTACAGTGCAGCAACGAATTGAATTCTATCATGTTATGATGAAATATATCAGGAATTCAGAAATATTTCCTCAATTTCTCCTACCCTTCTCCTAATTATTCACATTTCGGATTATTCTAGGATAATATTAAGTTTATTTCTTTAAAATCTGATTATTATGTATCATCAACTGATGGGATTGTTCCTAATGCATTATGCCGTTAGCATATACAGCTAGCGGTTCCGGTACGATACCGCATTCACATCGCCATCAGCAGCAACAGCAGCATCTACAACAACATTCCACTGCTTCACTGTTAACTTCAGTACAAAATTCATCTGGATCTAGTCAGAATATCAGTGAGAATCCGACATCTACCATTTATCACACTTATCAGCAACATTATCAACCGGAACGGCAACAAACCGTTCATCCACAACAACAACCTTTTTCAACTGCGACCAAAACACATACCAGTATATCAGATGCTTTACTGTTAGCATTACACCGGAAACCTTCTGCGCGTTTGTTCCGCGCTTTATTCCAGTATCTTCCAATACGTGATTCACCGAATGAAAATCCGCAATTGGAATTACCACTTCAAGTATGTAATTCTTTTGGATAATAATTAGTTTAACTTTTGCCATTATTGATAGATCGAGGTTGATTGATGATGATGATGAAATGTCACAGAGAAGATTCAGTGATAATATCGGATGTCTACGAAACTGACCATTTATCAGAAGTCATTAAACTAATTATATCATAATGTTTATTTCCATTTTTGATATTGGATTTCAAGCTTATTGTTTAAAAATGAAGCAGTTTTCGAATGGAAATTAATTAATTTGATAAGATGAAAAGTATAGAATATTAACTACATACCACTTTATTCCTCTTAATTGATTGCAATAAATAACAAATTATCAACAAATTGAACTATATTGTTTTTTTACCAAAATATTTTCACTTTCATCTAATTAAATGATCACTGCATGGCAATAACAGAATGTTACTTTGTTGATTTCAAGTTATTTGAAAAAAATTCTTTTCATAGAGGCGGAGAATGTCAATATTAAAAAAAAAATGTTGCTTCCCAAAATTCGAAAGTCACAAAGCCAAGTCACGAAATGGAAAGAAAAGAGCTTTGCTTGATATAGTAGTATCAACGAATCTTAAAAGTGCAGGATCCAATGTCATCCAGTTAAGGTTAGGATAAAAAAAAAAGGGATTTAGTTGACATCGTAAGACCTTCCATTTCAAGAAAACTATTCTACTGTGTCTTTTCGGTAGAGCTTTTTTTTTTTTTTAATGCTTTAAAAGCTCAAACTAAGTATGCCTTCTTCTATGATTCTCTTCCTATATTCACTGCTATTCAATCAAAAAAAGGGCCAGAATTAAAATTTTTGAGTAGCTATTTCGATAATAATCAATTACTTGAAATACTACCGATAATAACTAATTGCTTCTAATACTGGGGATTTATTCATGATAACATTAAGAGATGCGACATTATATATATATATATATATGTAATATATAAGCAACTTTATTCTAAATGATCCATGTAACAAAAATGATGAATCCAACTTTTGTAGCTGGTATGTTACTTTGACTAGTAAAATTTATTTGGACTAAAAAGGAAAACAAAGAAGTGAAGTTTGACATATGTTATCCGGAGTACCACTGAATTATTGGTATTCTTTATACTATTAATATGCTAATGAATGGCTACTGCTTTGTTGTATTTCCTTCATCGACTTGATAAATACCTTTTTCAGACTTTTCGGCTTCCATTCAACAACATATCCTTATGAATCTTTAGACGATAAATTACAATAACTTTTTTTGCTTGTGCTAACTATTATTTTTTTTTACAAATTTTTGTACTGAAATGGATAAGATTAGTTTTTGCACCAAATATTATCCTTTATTAGTCCTAATTAGATTAACAGTACTTTAATTTTTTTTCTTTTCAAATTTCTTATCATTTTCAGCTAATACCGTATTAAATAGACATATAATTATTGTTCCATTTATCTTTTAATATTTTTTTTCTTTTTTAATCATTCAAGTGATATTTCAGGCCGGAGACTATATACTGGTACACGGTGAAATGGATGAGGATCAATTTTATCGTGGCGAAAAGCTGGATGGCCAAACGGGTTTAGTACCATCGAATTACGTGGAACACGTTCCCAATCAGCATTTACTGCTGAACACATCCCGGATTCCGTCACCTTCGTTCCCGTTAACAATACCTCAACATCTGACCCAGATCCAACATGATTTCTCCACTTCAGCTCCTTCTGGTACCGCAGGTATAACTGCAACTATGCGACAATCAACAATAACGCCACCACTGCCCGATTCTGTTTGTCCTTATCCTCCCGTTGATATTGCTAAAGTTACAGTGCAGGAAGTGAAGATTACCGATAATCCACGTGGTAAGTTTTTTTTATAACAATGCTTATATAATCTCTAATCTAATGTTAACATTGTCACAACAACGATGATAATGTGTTTCGTTTTTGTTTTTTTTTCTTTTTTAACAGTCAATTAATTAATTTATTAATTAATCTTGAATATTTACTGATATATTTTATAAATTCATCGCTCATATTTGAAAATAAAAATTTAATGGTTGATTCGAATCTATCTATTAATTAACCGAAAATTTGCTTTAATTTCCGACATATTTCACATAATACATTCTTATCTTCTAATTATAGCCTTTGCTTCCTTTCATGTCAAAATTTTAGGGAATAATCTCTTTTTTTTTCTTATGATTACCTAGGAATTTTTCAGTTAGTAAGTTATTGATTAGTCTCCGTGGATAAATATATGCTATTTTCTTGTAAATTTATATAATTAAATTAATTTAGGCATTGTTTATGTCCTTTATTGTTTGAGTGAAAAAAAAATGTAAACAATTTACGTATGCTTTTATGCAAAGGAAATCTAATTAATTATGGTATATACTCTTTACTATTTTAGCAATGCGTATGTATTTGCAAAGTTAACAAAAATTTGACGAAATTAATTATCATTATTATGTGACAATAACATATAAGCGCATTGTTATGGTCAAATATTTTACATTCCATTTCAAAAAAAGTTTTATTTTTCCCAAAAGTTATTTTATATTTCGTTTTTATTATTTCCATATTTCTTTTTTCCCATGTTACCTTTATAAATTCGTAATTTTTTGTTGATTTAATCCTACATTTATCGTCACTATGAAAAGCAACTTTATTTTCATCACATTTCTTAAAAATGATAGGAACTTTTGGACGAAAAAAAATTTCCGCTAAATAAATTTTGCAAAACTATACAACTTTCTAATCGAAAAATCTCAGGAAATATTTAATCACAAATAGTTGGTGCAGTTGTGTTCAGCATTACTGAAATTCTAGGAAATGCTATATCACTCGACCATCGTAAGTATAGCTAAGAAAGTTGATAGAATTTTAAATCATAAGGATCAAGTGAATAATTTATGAGTTCATATTGAAGAAGATACATTGAATTTTGAAATTCTCATTAACTAATTATAGTATTCGAAAAATTTCCCCATTAATTTGTGAAATATATCGAAATGGTTATTGCATATTGCATCATTGTTAATTAGTTTAAATTATTCCACACTTACAGTTCTCATTCACTTTATGGGTTACATATTTTCTTAACAATCCTAAAGAATAACATTGTAATAGTGTAATCACGTGATATGCGCAATATCGTATAATCACAAAAACTGAGTCAATACATTATGCTATATTTAAATATTTTAGGTTTAAAATGTTGTTACAGTGCAATGCAAAGGTTACAAATCAATTTTTATGATATATATATATATATTTTTTTTTGATTTGTTGAAGACATTTTTTAAGTGAAGAATGTTATTTGAGTTAGTATATCCATTCATTTGAAACAATTATGTAATATTTAGTGAAAAAAATTTCTTATTTTATTATACATTTTAAATCTACAGAATCATGCTATTTCTATAATTTTCTGTAACATTTTATAATTATTTCGCTTTCCGGTTTAACTATTTTAAGTTATAATGTTTTTTCTATCATGTCGAAAATGGTAATCTCCCGGTTTACTTGCTATTTCTAACTTGAGATTATCCCATTATGTTCAAACCTAATACCGGAATCGTAATTTTGCAAGTTTAAAATATACGATTATAAAATTGATTTTCTTATATGGTTGATATTCTTCCATCTATTATAGCAATAATATGTTTATCCATTCATTAAGTACTATTCTATGAGCATGAATTTTCTAAAATTTTAGAGTTTGTTAGATGGGCAGGAGAGGAAAATATGTTGACATTTTGTAATTATTATTATCATTATTGTTATTATTATTATTATTATTATTATTATTATTATT
>NW_018108382.1:77155-80158 GCF_000183805.2 Loa loa | reverse complement strand
AATAATAATAATTAATAATAGATAATTAATAATAATAATAATAATAATAATAATAATTAATAATAATAATAATAATAATAATAATAATAATAATAATAATAATAATAATAATAATAATAATAATAATAATAATAATGATAATAATAATAATAATAGCAATAATAATAATAATAGTAATAATAATAATAATAGTAATAATAATAATGCCTTTATCATTACATCCGATCTTTTATTTTTAAAGTAATGTGATCAAAAATTTAGCTTAAAAAGTGAACAAGTTTTTGAAAAGAAATTATTGCACTATAATTTATTGTATTATAGTCTGCGAAATCATAATCAAAGAAATTACTGTAATATAAAATGAGAGAAAACATAGTGTTACAGTATGTTCGAATGTAATGTCGTCAAATGTGCGAACTACGTGAAGTGTATAATTTAGTAACTTTATCTTATGATTGAATAGATAGCAACACGTGATTTAAATATCAAATCAACTAACATTATTGTTTGCGAAATCTCTCATTACTAATGAATATTTTCGAACAATTTTGGATGATAACATTTAACCTGTAAACTTATACTATCAATTTCTATTCTATACTTCTTTTTTTTTCTAATCTTTCATGCTTTTTCATATTTTCAGTGCCTTTTCCACAAGAGTTAACAGTGGAGAAGAAGATGAGTCGTAGTTGTGTGATTTCATGGTCTGCACCAGATGATTCATTAACCCCCATATCGCAATATCATGTTTGTGTGGATAGTATTGTCCGTGCTGTAGTGCCGGGATCTTTTAAGTGTAAAGCATTGATCGAAGATATCGATTTATCCAAACCAATTAACTTATCAGTGCGTGCTGTGACCGAGAATGGACATAGTCCGGATGCTGCATGCACTATCTCACTGGGAAAAGGTTTGTATTTTGAAATTCAAAGGAAGTAAGAAAGGAAAGAACAAAAGAGAAAGGAAAAGAAACGGTGATTTCATTTTTGCGTACTGATAAAGTAAAAGTTTATTTACTTTGTGATTAATTGAAATGTCCAAAATTTCTTTTCTTTCCTAAATCTCTTAATTCAGATGCACCAATAGCTCCGCAACATGTCCGTATTTGGTCGATAACACCTATATCAGCTTGCGTTTCATGGTATCCAAGTGATAGTAATGCGGAACATGCTATTCTGCTCAATGCGGTCAAAGTGGGAATGTGCCCTCCTTCTGTCTTTCAGGTTAAAATTCATAAATTTCAAGAAAAAAAAAAGACAACTTTCGGGGATTTTTTTCACCATAATATTATTTGATATATCTGGAACTGGCAAATTTATTAATCATATTTATTTATCATGTAATGAGAATTTAAATATTATCCGGTATTATCTATGGGCGATTACCTATGTTTTCTGCGGTATCCTTTTACTTACTTATGTACCTGATGTATCTATAGAAATTCGTTACATTTTTCCTACTTCCAGAAAGTATATAATACTCGTCTGTTTACTGATCATTTATTAGTTACTTTTTTTGTAGGTGCAGTTAAACGGTCTTTTACCTTCAACAATCTATCGTGTCTCCGTGCGTACCAAACATCCGAAAGCTGTTTTAGAACAGCGACCTGTTGAGCGATGCTGCGATTTCAAAACGTTGCCAAAAAGTTTTTCATTCCCTAAATACTTTTCATATTTTGAATAATATAATTCAAATAATGCAAGCTTTATTGCTTAAGGAAAGTAAGGATCAGTTTTACTGGAAGTATCACTTTTGTTGATTATCAACAACCAATCATAATTATCTGTTATCTTGGACAATTTGCAATTATTCCTGTTGCACTCTCAATTTTTTATTGCTAAAAAATTTGAATTTATTATGATATGATATGCTATGATACGTCTCATCTCTTTATAATCCATTAAAATGCATACTGTGAGTTTTCAGTCGGTCTTCCCGATCCGCCTTCCAATGTACAGGTTGAAATGGGTCCACAACCTAATACACTTTTGGTTTCCTGGACACCGGTCACTAATCAACCGTTACCACCATCTCGTGCCGCTGTACATTCCTATCTCGTTTATGCCGATGGTCGTAATATTGCTCAAGTACCCAGTGTAAATGGTAACTATGGTAATTATACCAATTTTATTTATATGGTAATTATACCAATTTTGTTTGTTTCGAAATATCATCTGCAAATTATTGTAATTAAACTGGTTTTTAATTATCAAATCATCTGACGAAAAAAAAAGTCTGTTCTGGAATAATCTCTCCAAACATTCATCAAAAATTCCAATCCATTTTATTACATGCTTATTATTTTTTTTAATATATTAGAAAAAACATTTGAAATAAAATACACGACAATTGCAAAGTAATCCTTTCGGGACAAAAGAGACAAAATGTAATTTGTATAATTTCTTAACTTGTCAACTAACTTATATCTTTGTTTGGATTTTCTGAAATTCTCTCCTTCAATTTCATCACATTTTGATTTTCATTTTCTTTTTCTCTCCCTTGTTTCTTTTTCTTCCATATTAAAAATGTTTTGTCGACAAGAAATTTTTATATCATTTTGAAAAGCAAAACTAATAATAAATTATTGGCATAGAGAATTCCCATTCCATAACATGCTATTATTGAATAGATCATCTACCTACTATTATTATTTATATCTTCTTTTTTTGGCTTTTTTTCCATCAATATAAAAAGTTTTCGATTTCTGAATAGTTAAAATTCCAGCAATATTTTTCTTTTTTTTTCCAGTAATTTGCCTTTGAGAAATATTTTTAGTATACAGTATGCAAATATGTAAATTATGTAAAATTTATTTTATTTCTTTTCCATATACTTTGCTATAAACAAAGTTATTTCTAAATTATATAACTAATCATTTTAATTCCAATTTCATCAGTGACGAAAAAAATTCTTTCCATATTTCTGACATAAATATTGGGTATATATATATATATATATATATATATATATATATATATATATATATATATATATATATATATA
>NW_018108382.1:74934-76461 GCF_000183805.2 Loa loa | reverse complement strand
AAGATCTGTTTAAATATATACAATGTATCGAATAACTTCACGAAATACCTGGTCAAGTGTTATTTACCTTTGCCTTCTTATCTTCTTTACCTTTTATCTAAATTAAATTCGCTTAGAAATATTCCCAGAGGAAAAAACAAAATACTTGGCCCTGTTTTTCCCAAAATTATTCGACACATTTGTATATGCTTAAACAGATTTTTACATTATTTTCCTTCGTTATTCGTTTGTTTTATTCTGATAATTGAATGATTTCCATTTAGGTCAATCGGTCAACCGGATTACCCGCTACAAATAATCTTATCAATGAAATACCCTGACAATAGAATATCTCAAGAGCACACTTTCCAGAAATTATCTTTTGATATTTTTTTTTTTTTTTGATTGGTTTAATTTCAGATAGATGTGTAGTTTTTCTTTTCCTGATCACTGTTTGGCCGATGATGATGTTCTTGTTCAGATAAGCTGTGGCGTCCAATTCCGGAAAATTACTAATGCTTTATTTATCATGGATTTTCCGAAAGAATTAGATGATTTATGTCTTCCTCTCTCCATGCAAAGCAAATTTTAGATTCTTTCTTATTTCTTTCTAAATTCTTTTCGATTACTTTTCCACATTGTTTAATTTCCCACTTTAATTAGAATAAAGTTATTGAAGATTAACGGCAAAAATATACGAAATAATGAAATTGTGTTTTTATGCTACAATGGAGTGATAGGAAATTTATTGTTTATGCATGCAAATATTTCATACTTAGAAATAGTAAATTCGAATTAAATTTAGATTGACAATAAGTTGAGAAATAGTCTAACAACATTCTCATTTTACATTAACATGTAGGGAAAATGATAGAAAAGTGAGAGAAGGAAATTCTATGGCAATTATCGATAAATTTTAGATTTTGATCTATGAAGTATAGCTTTTTTCAAGCTAATAAATTTATAATACGGAAACTTTTGAATGAGAAAGCGGATAATGAGGAAATGAAAGATATAACTTTGCTGTCATTTGTGTGAATCAAAAATTTTCCAAACTTGAATAATTGTTTTTTTTTTTTTTTTTGTTTCTCTCATTTCAGTTATGTGCCTCAATATTTCATTGTCATAAATTCAACTAATTATTACATTAATTGAAGTATGATAGAAAATGCCTAACAATTACAATATTATCGTTGTAATGTATTTTACATTCATTTCAAATTAGACCAACAGATAAATGGATTAAATAAAATAAATGATGCTATTTAGGAATTTCATGTTATCTAATAATGCATGATAGTAATTTAGTGACAAGTTGATGTTATTAATAGATAATAAATGATTATTTTGCATAAAATGAAGTTTAAGTTATTAGGAAAGTACTAAATGCGCTGGATGATTATTTTGTAGTATAAGTGGGCAATTTTCCAAAAATTTAACCTTTAATTTTAATATTCAAAATATTAGTACATTTTGATGTATTAAAGATGGTTTTTATTTGTTGAAAATTCATAGAATGGATCAGTTTGTTTTGTTTCATTTGCACTG
>NW_018108382.1:71612-74276 GCF_000183805.2 Loa loa | reverse complement strand
AGAGAGAGGGTAGATGAAAGTTTTGTGAATGATAACTGATTAATTAACCGTATTCGGAATGATATATTCAGGATTAATTGTGGACTTATTTAGAAAATGATAAAATTATGTTTTATGTAATATCTTTTGTGTGTTGATCCAAGAGCATAGCTCAAAATTAAGATACTAAATTGAGATAATATTCATCCCCATAAATGAACATACCTCTTATTCCTGCATATTCTTTTTCCCTGATGACATATGCGCTAATGAATAAAGCACATATCATCAGGAAAAAGAAAGTAAAAAACTCATTAAGAAAAAAAAACAGGTACATAAAAGCTTTACTGATTAGGTATTATAAAATTACTAGTATAAGTAAATCAAGGTTAAACAATCTCGATAAACAAATCCGAAACATTTTAAGATGTCAAAGAAATATTTGTAAAAAATTTCTGATGTAAATTCGCTTTATACTTATTTTTATTTAGCTCATTCATCTATCAATCAAAAATTGCCATTTTATTTTTGAACAAAATTTTTTAAAAATTTACCACGTTCATGTTGTTACTTTGAAATAACTAATTCTAAAATTCTTGCTAATTTAAATTTTTATGGTTTATTAGTAAGTAGCAGGTTTAAAAATAAATCATACAAAATAACAATAACAACATGAAAATGGTAAATGTTTAACTTATCGAAATCTTTGAAATTCAACCGAATCTTTTGTTTTAAAAATTATTTAACAGCAGATCACGTGCTTCTTCGATTATCCGATTTTGCGGACGATCCACCAATCTTTATTACTGTTCGAACAAGGACAAAAGAAGGTGCCGTATCATCCGATTCAAACGTTTGCCGTGTACCACGCGATATAACCAACACCACCGAACTTACAAATCGTACCCCAACACTTAGCATGCAATCGAATCCACTGAATCTGTTGCAAACATTGCCTGCTACTGGTGGACGATCTTCATTGGTACGCTATAATTGGACTCAGTTTTGTTTAATCATTACTTCAATCCCAAATTTACTCATAGTAAAGACGTAATAACACGTGAAACTACGTGCAACATATATTCTCACAAAAATAACAACATTCGTTACTTCGAGTTTCAAATTTTATATTTAAAGTCTCAGGTGTTTACAATTTTAATTTACATTTTTATATTTATATTTAAAATTAAGAGGTCAATCTTCACAAGTGAAGAAATACTTTCCTCAAAGCAGTACTTGTTAACTTGACTTGTTAACTTGTTAACTTTGTTAGTTAGTTTGTTAACTTGTTAACTTTTACATAATTGTTAACTTGACTGATCATTAATTTTCTCTATCTCTCTTTCTCCCTTCTCTCTGTCACTGTCTTCCTTTTTTCTCCGTTTCCAATGAAGTATATAGATGAACATACACACACAAATAAAAAAAAAATGGAGAAATCTAGCTTAAAATTATTAAAATCAATAATATCTTAAGCGCAACGGTTTCATATCCTCGAAATACACACCGCCATCACATTACCGCCATCACCACCATCACATCACCGCCATCACCACCATCACATCACCGCCGTCGTCGCCATCACCGCCATCACCATCGCTCATCATAATTGTCGTTCCATTCTCGAAGTGTGTCATTTTAGTTTCAGATGTAAAGAAAATATCTGCTTTTCTTATTAATATCATTCAAAAGTTAAGCAGTTTTAACCAGGAAATACCTCTCTTCCCTTTTTTCCATTTCTCTTTCTTTCTTTCTTTCTTATCCCTTTCTTTTCCTTTATTTCTTTTTTCTTATCTTTTTTTCTTTCTCTCTCCCTCTCTTTTTATTCATATATTAAAAGTTCAACAGTGAGCAAAAAATAAGACTGAGCAAAGGAAAAGGAAGAAAAAAAATTGCATATATTTTTAAGATATCATCTCTTATTCCGATCAATATTCCCGGTGGACAAACACCAATTGTAACAACAACAACAACAACCACTGCTACTACTGCTACAACAATAACAGCACCAATAACAACAGCAACAACAGCAGCAGCAGCAGCAACAACAACAACAACAACAGCAATGACTGATCTTTTGCATACTTCTCAGGGAAATGTTGCTCCTATCAATTCGATGATAATACCATGTCCATCTGCTGCAACAACATTTGGGAGTCATCATGTGACATCTGGTCTGTCAACTTTCTGCTTCTTTCAATTTACTTCTCCAACAATCGTTTCTCTTTTTTAAAGTTTCCTTTAAGTTAACTTGGCAGCTTGTTTAAGCTGTAGCACAATGCCTTATCCCTCCCATTCATGAAGGCCTATCTCTTGAATGGCCTATAGCAATGGCCTTTTTGCTAAGTCTGCATGTGCCTTATACTCATTTGATAACTGGTCATTGAAGAAGCAGTGTGCAGACTATCTCTCCAATCACAAGTAGTCTGGCCTTTTTTTGCTAGTGTCATTTACACTTTGTGAAAGCTTAGCTCGTTTCAATATTAATAGTAATCAAGCGTTATCTTGGTACCTCGTCAATCCATGCATGTTTGTAAGCGATTTTCAGGTAGCAATATGTTGTCAAGGTATTCAGGTCTCGATCAAATGCATATCGGTGAACATCATCAATTGGTACAAAGTAGCGGTGCTGGTAGTGGTGGTTAATGATAGTAGTAGTAGTAGTAGTAACGGTGGTAGTGGTGG
>NW_018108382.1:68272-71519 GCF_000183805.2 Loa loa | reverse complement strand
CTTCTTTCAATTTACTTCTCCAACAATCGTTTCTCTTTTTTTAAAGTTTCCTTTAAGTTAACTTGGCAGCTTGTTTAAGCTGTAGCACAATGCCTTATCCCTCCCATTCATGAAGGCCTATCTCTTGAATGGCCTATAGCAATGGCCTTTTTGCTAAGTCTGCATGTGCCTTATACTCATTTGATAACTGGTCATTGAAGAAGCAGTGTGCAGACTATCTCTCCAATCACAAGTAGTCTGGCCTTTTTTTGCTAGTGTCATTTACACTTTGTGAAAGCTTAGCTCGTTTCAATATTAATAGTAATCAAGCGTTATCTTGGTACCTCGTCAATCCATGCATGTTTGTAAGCGATTTTCAGGTAGCAATATGTTGTCAAGGTATTCAGGTCTCGATCAAATGCATATCGGTGAACATCATCAATTGGTACAAAGTAGCGGTGCTGGTAGTGGTGGTTAATGATAGTAGTAGTAGTAGTAGTAACGGTGGTAGTGGTGGTGGTGGTGGTGGTGGTGGTGGTGGTGGTGGTGGTGGTAGTGGTGGTAGTGGTAGTGGTGGAAGTAGTGGAGGTGGTAGTAATAATCTATAAATGATCGTTAATGGGCAGTTAGCTGGTTTAGGGATAGCATCGATGACAAATCCATTAAATTGTTACACTACCACAGGTGTACCGGCTATCAATAATCCATTGCTCAATATCACAGGCAATGGTAAATTGGGACATTCTGGTACAACTGGAATAAATTATGATGGACTGTTGAAAAACTATCAGACATCTGGTATATTACATGAGGTTCATTTTTATATCAAATCGATCGATATTTCAAAACGTTTCTTTTGCGGTTTTTAATATTTATTAAATTAAATAAGTCCTGATTTTCAATTTTGTTCATGCCATAATTTGTGCTTCTCTTTCAATGATACATTGAGATTTCAATTGGATATATTGGGAAAATTTCCGAAAAGAAAATTATCAATGACTATTTTTCCTTTCCTATGTTTTGCAGTTGAAATTGATCATCTCAACATCAACTTTATCATTTGGCATTTTTTTTTTCAAATTTCATTAACACGTAACATATATGAGCTGAAATTACTAGTAAGTAACATCAGTTTACGGATATATCCCCAGCAGTGACCATAACTTTTCATCACTCTGCTTTTATACTATTCGTTTGCATTTTTAAGTATTACTGTAAATTTTATCACGAATTATCAGTACAATTTCGCTTCACCTTCAGCAACATTTACTCGGCAAATTTTTTATATCAGTGAATGACATGTATTTTATACATTTAGCATTAATTTTTTACATTTTTAATAATGCTTTTAATCTAGCCTTATGATCTGATGAATATAGGCCATTGGATTTTGGAAGTGAGGAGTTTTGTTTTTTCCTTTAGGTTTGAGTCCTGTTAGGCTCGTAATGATTTTCCTTTTCCTCGTTTAAATGGTGTTTTCCAAATTTGTTTATACACTTCATGCTTTTTTTTTTTTTTGCATAGCAGTTACTCTTATTTCTTGCTCGATTATATTCAAATGTCGATTTTGTTTTAATGATTTCATTAAATATTTTAATGTTACGATTAAATTTAATCTGAAAAGAAAGTGTCGTAAATTGAACTTGAAATGAAATCAAATTAATAACATATATGTGGAATGAAAGAATGCCTCAAAACTTATCGATAATCATATCATATCATATACAAGACAAATAAAAATAAACACATAATGTGATAGTTATTTCCTTGTCATAATTTGTTATTTTAATTATGTTAAAATCTTTCATTTATAATTTCAAATTTCTTTTTATTCCTTTAAAAGTCATCATTATTAGAAGTAATTTAGCAATGGAAAACGCCAAATCAATACTATATCTTTCATCCACATGCGTTGCGTCGTGATCTAACAAGTACGGAGGAGAAACCGAGTGTTCTCGAGATGGAACACAATTATCTTCTCAAACATCGTGTACCACCATGGACGTTAACATCACAGAATTCTAGAAATAGGTGAAACTATTCGTTCATTTTTTCATCTCTTTGAAAAAGAAAATTTTTTCAAATTCAGAAGTTGAAATGCAGCAAGTTTCTTGCAAACTGCTGCTAGTACTACTACTGCTACTACGGTTACTAGAGAAGGACAGAGTATTGTTAAAGGAGTGGACAGAGTATTGTTGAAGGGGTGGGCAGAGTGTTATTGAAGGAATGGACAGAGTGCAGAATGTACGCATTTGCATGCTTAGACTTGTGGAGAGATTAGCTAATATATAGTAAATGAAATTTCCTCTTTTTATATCACAAACATGGTAGTGTGTATTGAAAATATTCGGTCCAGTTCGGGCATGTACAATATATGAAATAAAATAAAAAGTGGGAAATGAGAAGAAGAGAAAGAGAGATGGAGAAAAACGAAGGAGAAAGGAAAAAGGAATTATTGATATTTGAAACAATCGAGAAAAAAAAAGATAGAGAGAAAGGGACATGTATTTGTGTTAAAAAAGTTCTTGAAGAAAAAACAAAAAGGGATGATAGAAGTAGAGCCTGATTCGATGCATATGTAATTTTATTGCTCTCTAAGTTCCATTTATTATAAAGCCTTTCTTATTCACGCCTTGTTCTCTTCGAAAGAAGCAAACAGAGGAAGACATGCCTTAAAAAAAAAAAAACTCAATAAAATATTTTAATTCCTACTATTATATTTGCGATAATTTCTTTCATGTTCTACATCTCTGTTTAATTCCCTTAAATCAATTAAACTTTCCGCTTTATTAGTTTATCTTTCAATGCAATCAATTTAATATTTGTGTTTTAAAAGTTCTTAAAAAAAAAGAAAGGATGATAGAAGTAAAGCTCGGTTCAATACATATGTAATTTTATTGCTCACTGAGCTTCATTTATTATGATTAACATTAAATTTATTACGATTACCATTTAATTTACTATGTTTACCATTTAATTACCATTAAAAAGGATTTCAATTTTATTGAATTAAAATTTGTTGTAATAAAACTTTTATAAAAAGTCTTTCTTTTTTTTTCCAGATTTGAATATTATTTGCGAAATCGTAGCGATGATCGTTCGGGACGCTCATTAGCAAATTTTCCTACTCGAACAGGAAATTTCTTACCAGCTTCGGTTGCACGAGTGCGTACGGAGGAGTTATGTAGCACAAGGAGTGAACCGGATCTTCGACCTATGGCACTTGATGATTTCTCTTGCAGGTTATCATTATTTTCCTTTTTTACCC
>NW_018108382.1:55771-67608 GCF_000183805.2 Loa loa | reverse complement strand
AAAAAAAAAAAAATAAAAAAAAAAAAGAAATTGGAGTGAAATTAAATCATGAAAAATTAGACTTTAAAATTTAACGATGGTAAATTAATTGATCAGAAGAAAACATTAGTATAAATGCTTGAAAGGGGAATTTGCAGGATTTCATAAGTTGGAGTTATCAGTTTCATACTGATAATCACTTTTTCGCAACAATCATATTATATTTTCAAAAATTTTGCTGTAGTATTGAAATCTTTTAAAGTTTATATGACATTAAAATTTTGATAACAGGTGGTTTGTGGCTTTATTTGATTATTCGCATCATATGAGTCCAAATGCAAATGCACAACAAGAAGAACTATCCTTTCGAAAACATCAACTCATTAAGGTTATTTCTTTTCCTCTCTCTCTCTTTCTTTCTTTTTCATCTCTTTTTTCTATCTCGATTATTCTTCACTGTTTTTTTTTTTTCATGATGAATTAAGTGTGTGATGATTCTATTTCAGGTTTTCGGTGACGTTGATCAGGATGGTTTTTACACTGGACAGATTGGTCATCGTATCGGTCTTGTCCCGTCGAATATGGTTATCGAAATTGCCAAAGATGATCTGATGCCACCACAACGACGTCGTTCAGATGCTGCTACATCCTTGGAACCGTCTTTACGACGAATGCGTTGGGGTTCGCTGAAGTCAAGAAGTTACGATCATGCTGGTGATCGTCGACCACCAAGAAGCAGGTAATGAAAAGTTACTAGCTATGGAAATATAGTCTACAATTATATCTATATATATAGGGCTAAGCTGAATATCAAATCACAATAGATTAATTATTAAGGGATTTCAGAATGATAACAGTGGATAGTGACCAATATCCATCCATCGACCGACGTGATCATTCGCTACCCAGCAGGTCAGCTGATTATTTTGGAATATCATCCAGGCGTATCCCCGTCGGAGATTATCGGCTGCTTTCCGCAAGAAGTGAATATGGTGGTAGAGGAGGAATTGGTGCTACTGGTGATGAATACGATATGTATCCACCGAACGGAAGGCATACGCGTGACTACTATGGTTACGCACGTGATCATAGGTTTGTAGGTTAAATGAATTTCATTTTCATTTCCGATTTTGAATAGAAACCGTTAGGTTGAATTTCATTTTGCTCAAAGCTCAAATCTGGAATTACTGTCACTGTCATTATCAATATAATTACAGGCCTCGTGAAACAACAACTGAACGGGATCGTAGAGAATATTACGTGGATGAAAGGGATTTATCGGAACGTGAAAGAGCCGATTTTTACGAATCTGAAGGATCTCGAGACCCTCGGGAACGGGATATGCGTGGTTATCGCGAAATACGCGAAAGTCGAGACGCGCGAGATTACCGTGACTTTCGAGATCCAAAATACCAGCGTGAACCAAGTATGACGAGACGAGAGCGGGATTATTTGGAGGAACATGATGATCAAAGGACGCGTGATTACAGGTAATCTGGGGACAAAAGACAAATAATATATCCACAAGAAGACTAGGAAGATGTGGATCAACTGAAATGACAACAATGGCAGAGGCCAAAAGGATATGATCCTTTATTAGGAAGGGATATAGCGAAATTGCCCGCTAATATAAATGTAACAAGATATGACATGTGTAATTAACCTTCGCCAAAATAAGCGTAAATCAACTAAAACATCACTTATCGCGGTTAACTAATTTTAGGGACTCCCGTGAATACAGGGAACAACGTGAAGCGGAGTACCGTGAAATGAGAAAGGATCGAGAACCAGATCAAGGTGCTAGGGATGCAAGAAGTTACGAAAGGAAGACTGATTATGGTAGACTGGAAAAGGGTTATGGATCGATGCGAGAATATGGAGTTTCAACCGGTGGCGCTCAATCGTATTATCCATCGGAAACTGAAGATTCACGGTAAAATTATCGATATTAATATCTCTGCATTATTAAAGAGGAAAAAAGTGCCTAAGCTCATCGAGAATATACAGCCCATATCATGTAGCTGTCCTAGGCTCATCTAGAATATACATCTCATGCGATTATCAATGATCATCCCATCCTTTCCTATCTTAAATTTACTTGCTAAATCCACAAAAATTTATAAACTTTCATCGAAAATTTGAGAAATTTACAGGAATTTATTTTCGGAAAAGGTGTTAATCTTTTTATCTCATGTGAAAAAACTGGAGATGAAGATGAATATGTGGAAGATATTAAACTTGTTCATGTTAAATTTTTCTTTTTCTTCAATTTCATAGTGAAGTTATAAGCAAAAGAAGTTTTTTTTTTCTTTCAGGCATGGTAGAATGAATGGTATATCTGTGCGGAAATTTATAGCTAAATTTAACTATGATTCACGAGAATTAAGTCCAAATGTTGATGCGGAACAGGTTGGTTCCGGAAGTTGTTTGGTTTATTCGAAATAATTGTTATAATGCCAGTTTATTTACAACGGAGAATAATTGTAGAGCTGATTGAAAAGTAAGAAGTAAAGTGATTTCTTTAAAAAATGAAAATAACTATGTGGATATCATCAGAAAATTATGCGATAAGAATTTTAGGTTGAGTTGTCATTTCGTGCTGGTGATATTATCACTGTATATGGTGAAATGGATGAAGATGGTTTCTTCATGGGTGAATTAAACGGTATTCGTGGATTGGTACCATCAAATTTCCTCCACACCTCATCACCAAATTTATTGGTACCAGCACCAATGCCCCATTATCAATCACAACAACAAGCCTCGCAAGTAGTGCCTCCCATTACAATTCCAATTCCAGAGCAGCAAGTAAAACCGAAAGGTGTTGTTTTTCAGGAAAATGCTAAAAAGGTTAGCTGATCATATATACATTACCATCCATTCATTTCGTTCTTTCTTTATCTTCTCTTAACATTGATGATAAAAGATAAGGTATATCGATTGTTTTCGCGCTTTGTGCTATCACTTACTATGACTATCTTAAAGGAATTTCATTAAACATATGAAATATCATCATATACAAATAAATTGTCCTCAGTCGTGCACTTTTATTTTCAAACTAGAGGTAAAAGATAGAGTTGAAATGATGTAAATTACTTGGGCAAATAAAAGTTCAATAATTTTTTTTTAATTTGTAGTTTGACTATTAATGCGGTGGAAATGTTTTTCAGTCATTGCCTGGCCGACAAAGTAGTCAAGTGTCGTCATCAGGTAAGCCTGTCTCACAAACATCCATGAAACCGAAAAGTGGAGCAGCAAGCAGTACCCAAAAGACACTAACAAAGAAACCAAATGAATCTGGCTCTAAATCCATTCCAAATGCCAGGAAAACATCACAGACCGCTAAAAAAGAAGCTACTCCCAAGGTATAACCGTTCATTGCTTAAATATTTCACTATTTCTGACAAATAGTAATATCAAAATTTTGAAAAGCCCTAGTAAAGAAATGAACTAGAAAACAGAAAACACAAAACTCAAAGCAGGCATTTGAAACGGAATATTTGATTCTTCTTACCCTACCGAAATTTATCAGATCATATGTTGTCTAAAAATTCCTCTTTTTCCAGAAGAAATCCTGAAGAAGCAAAATTTTTTTATTTGGATGTGTAATTTGCTGTTATTCCTTCTTGGATTTTCTCATCAATCATTACAAATACCAACAATTAAAATGCAATATTCTCAACAATGCCGATGCTTTATTTCAATGTCCAATAACAATTAGACCATTAGTGTTTGTTTTTTTGCTATCTTTTCTTTGACGCGATGCTGTTTACAATTCATTTCATTACTGTTACACATTACTATATATTATTATTACAGTATCGTTACATATTATTATTAAAGTTCTTTACTTAGCAGCAATGACAATGTTTTGATCAGTTGAGATAAATTATTCGATGTCATGTTTTTAATACAAACACTGTTAAAACAGATTGTTAGATTTCAAAGAATATGGTTATAGATATGTTCGTAGCAATGTTACAGAAACCATGCGAAATATTTTAGCAAGCATAGTTTTGTGTTTTATTGAAATACTAAAAATACATATTACCAAATCACAGCTTAAAACCTATATAACAAAGGCAAAAGTTGGATAGGAATTTTTCTCTCCCTAAAAAACGAAGTTAAATGCATCGATTAATTCAAGTAACATTTCAGTAATGCTTTCATCTGCGAGAGAAATGCCAAGAAGCAAATATAGTATGCTTTTAAAGATCGGACTTACCGCTGGATCTTTTTGAATCTCTAGAACTTTTTTCAAACATTCAAGATATATGGTGTGAAATGCAGAGATTATAATACCGGAATTAAACTACAAATGAATGGAAGGGATGAGAAAAGTGAGCAAAGGACTAATCGAATTGCTAGCAATCTTGAATATCGAAAATACACACATTCAGAGTTACAATGCAAAGAAAAGAGAAAAAAAAAACAAGGATATCACGTTACGACATTCAACGCACGCATCCAAAATAAATTAATTTTATATGAAAATCAAGATTTAGATCAAAATAAGACGATAAGCAGAGCTGCTCACTGCACACTTTCTCTTTGCATTTCACGCAACTGCTGTAAAAAACTGGCAAATTCGGAAACAGGAATCCGAATATTCCGTAGTTTCACCTCTCCATCTTGATTTCTTGTCCGAAATTCAATATTCATGAACATCTTATTATGCGTATCCGGCTTATTCGAACCAGCAACGCTTACTGAAAATAATGCCAAATAGACGAGATGAAGACATATACTCATCGAAATTTGCATAAAATAAATTATTTGTATAACGGAATTTGTAAACGCGATTTGTAAATTTGGGAAATTGCGGGAAAAGTATTAAATTTTGAAACACTCGAAAATTCTTCATTAATTCCATACCATCTTCCCAATGAATGAATTAATCTGCTCGAAGACTTTTATATAAAAAGCCTTCAAACCATTGAGTTAATGACTCATCAAGTTCAAGTTCAATTTATACATGTATGATCACTTGTCTGAGCTAATTCTGATTCTTAATCATAATACCATTAGAAATGGAAGTCAAGAAAATTTCAACCAGCTCCATGCAGCAGTTTTGAAAGGACCTTCCATAGCGATATAAGACGGCAATATCTACGAGATATTTTGCCATGAAGCGGATCGAATTTCCTCAAACAATCTTTACTGGATTTTCAAACCTTCTTAAACCATCGTTAATAATTTCCCTAATATTTCTTCCAATTTTCTATGTACAAAAAAACTTATTCCCGTCGCTCAAATGAAGAATTTGGAGTGGAACACATCGAACTAATAAGAACTGATAGAAACGGTCATCTGAGTTATTCAGTAAAATGCCATGTTCAGCTTAATTAATAATAAAAATCCGACAAATTTGAAATATGTGCTGTTTCATGGATGAAATATGTGAACTTACCGATTAATGAATATCCAACACGCTCCAACGTTTCCATTTATTCGCATATAAAGCTCGTTGACCAGTTCAAATCAGCAACTGTCCAAGTGTCATCTGCCTGCTAAGCAAGTTAATTACAAAAACCGGAAGTATCTCCAAATCAATTACTATGAGCCGGCGTCATCCTCAAATTCACTATCAGAATCCCGCCTTCGTAACTTTACTGTTGCATACGACGCCTATGCCACAGCGTATAAAATTTCTCAGATTTCCCGCAACGGATTAGTTCTGTTTTACGAGAAATACCGTTTTGCTCGAGAGAGAAAGCTATGAGAGAATTGAGGATGAGGAAATAGCACGATGATATGATGAGAAGAAATGGTAGCTATTGTATTTGAAGAAAGTAGAGATTGGTATGAATTGTTGAAGGTAAGAATTGTGTTTGATAAGAGAGAGGAACTATTTAATTCCGATTTTTTGTCTAAAGAAAGAGAGAGAGAGGGAGTAAGGATTGATAAGAAATGCTATTGTTGTTGGTATCCAAGTAGAGGGAAGGAAAGCAGAAAGTCGTGAGAAATACTGGTAATCTGAGATATTGTATATGAAGACTAAGAAGGATTTAGAATTGGATAATTAGCATTTGTATTATCATGAATAAATAAAACATACATTTGTTTATTTCAATAAGTTTTCTTCCACCTTTATTTTTAACAATTTTTCTCATACCTTCAGTTTAACTTTTATCATCTCTAGCAAGTCTTATTAATCTTAATTCTGTCTAGTTGACTGGATTTTAAAGTTTTTCTTTTTTTTTCACTACATTGTTGGAATATTTAGTAATAGTCGGTATAAGTTATTGCAGAATAATAGACGCAAAGATGGAATATAATGAATAGAGTACTTAACGACTTTCATTAACGGGTGGAAGAAGAAATGTCTGTGAAAGCTGCTGTCAAATTGTTTAAATCTCATCCTGTTTCATCTTTACTACAGATAAATCAGAAATTAAAAGATATACGAATACAGGTTTGTAATTTTATACGTGCATGTCCCATATTTATAATTAATAAAGACGAAGATCATCACGTTGCACTGCATGTAGTATTCATATCTTCTTTCTTAAAGAAGGAGGTTTAAGTTTTTGAAGACCTAAATGGGATTGAAAAGAAGCTTAAATTTCCTAAATGTTTACTAACATTGTTAAATGTTAAACTATTCCGTTAAATTAACTCTCTTATTTGTTATTTTTGATATAGGTTAAGCATATCTGTGATTCTTCATATTTCTTTTCTTTTTTTGAAAGACTTATCAATTTTCAGGGATGGGCACGTCGAGTTGAAACACGTGGGAAGTTCTTGTTTTTGCACATCAGTGATGGATGTTCGTTGAAAACGATACAAGCTGTGGTACAGCGTGATATTTGTCCTAAAGTGCCGGTAGGTAGTGCTGTGGATATCGTTGGTGATTGGGTAAAGAGTGACGGTAAGCAACAAAATATGGAATTGTTTGCCACAAATTGTGAAGTTGCGGGATTACAACAAAAAACGGTAGGTTTTTTTTTCTTACATTTTTTAGTCACCTTAGATCTATATTAAGGTAAATATTCAAACAACAGCTGTTGTATGGAATGGAGTAATTCCAAGCTGTGCATAACATAAAGCCGACTGGTGAATTAAGCAGAATAATTGATTGGCGTTATGTCATCATTCGAGGTATTAGTAAGGGAAATTCTGCATTGTTTCACTAATAGTCTATTGAATTGTGTAGAATATGTTTCATTTTAAAATAATATATTCTTCTAATCCTTTGCTCATCAAAGCTTGTTCAATTGTCACATGTGATTTCCTGTGGTTGATCGCATATCCTTCAAAGTTTAGTTCAGCGAATTACCCACCGAAGAATGTTGTGCAGATGTTACACGTAAGAAATATCACTTACGCATGAAATCCATACCGTTTATGTGTCTGCTGCGGCTACGTTCGCGGTTGGACCAGTTGAGTCGATCTTTTTTCCAGGTCCCTTTTCTTTTTATTCCAATATTATCGAACATCTGATAACTTTAAAATTTTATTAAAAAAATTAAAAAAACTTGTTAAAAATAATGCCTCTTACTATTTGTTGGAAATAAATGGTTCTTTGTTTCATTCCTGAAATCAAAAATATAAGTTGAAATACCTTTCATCCAAAACTTTGTTTTGATTTACTCAAATTCAACTCTTTTTTCTCCTTTTTAATACATCACTGCTGATTGAAATGTTTGAATTACCACTGCAACATTACCCATAAATTATCGCACTGAAATTCGAAATAAATCCCAGCGGTCAGACTACATTGTTTCTTATGAAACAGTTGCTGCTTGGTCAGTACTTTTCCTATTATATAAGTTTGGAAAGACACTACTTTAGGAGGAGTCGTTCATCCATGTGGATACACCACTCTTAACGCACAATGACTGTGAAGGTGCTGGTGATGTATTTACTGTTCAGGTAATAAGTGTTTTACTGTTTTTATCGGTTATTTTACTGGAGAGTGGGATAAAATAAATAAATAAAAGTAGTGATTAGAAAGCACTATTAGTAGAACGGTCGAGAATTTTCTTGAATCATCCTTGCAGTCGAGTTAATGCTGGTGAAACTGATATTTTTTCTTTTATGACATTCAGGGTTGACCTTTGTTGGGTATGTTGTTGGGTATGTTGAGTTATGTGCTTCATTTATATGGCGTCCTTTAGTTTACATCATCTGCTTTACTATTTGTTGAAATACTTTGTTCCTGGATTGATGCATCACTGTGAGAGGTATTCAGAAAGCCTCTTTCTTCGGTGTGTAAAATCAGTGGTAATCATTGGGAGCCGGTAATCAAAAACGTCATGAAGATTATTGATCTTTTCCTTCGTTTTTAGACGAATAGGGGAAATTATTTCGGTGATCAAGCAGTTTATTTACCAGTTTCAAGTCAGCTGCATCTGGAATCCTTTGTTGGGTATGTTGAGTTATATGCTTCATTTATATCGCGTCCTTTAGTTTACATCAATTGCATGTTATTACTCTCATTGGACAGAAATTACCTGGGTCCCAAAAAATGTTTCCAGTTTATGCCAACATTCAATTCCACAATACTGATATTTGTAATTTGCTACAGTAGCTTACCGAAAGTATATACAATAGCCCCTGCATTACGTGCTGACAATTCGCAAACTCGGCAGCATTTAGCAGAATTTCGAATGTTGGAGGCAGAATATGCGTTTGCAGATGATTTAGAGCAATTATGCGATTTAGTGGAACGTTATGTCAACTATGTAGTTGATGGAATGCTTAGTTGTGATACGGCAGAAATCGATTCAATGATGCAAGTGTTTTGCGATAAGGTAGTTTCTTGTTTTAAAAAAAAGTATGCCTGGATAGATTTGATATGAAAATACTGAAACTATAAGTATAACAACAATTAGATCTTGCTTTGGGTGATTCTCGATGCTAATGTTATGATTTCAGATTGCATGATCGCCGCCTCATATGCCTCGCATGCAAATTTTCTTTCAGAGTGCAAAAGTACAGTCACTTTTGTGGATTAATGGTCCCCGGAAGCCATTTCCCCGTATTCATTATGATGAGGCGATTGCAGTATTGCAAAGTAAGGGCGAAATGACATCTGGAGGTCGGTTTAGCAAGGAGAACGAATTAACCATGGTACAACACTGTACTGGCCCGTTATTTGTCCTGCGTTACCCGCATATACAGAAGCCGTTTTATATGAAACGTTGTGGCAATTATGTTAGTACGAGAATTCGCATTATATTTAACTAAATAGAAGTGCAAAATTATTCCTCTAAGCAACAAGAAGATAAACTTCTTTACCGATAGATGGAAAAGATAAAGTCACTGATAGTCACTGTGTAAAAGATGGTATTGTCTTCTTGATTTAATAACAGCATCGGTCATCCATTAGCATTATCTATTTACAACCATTATTTTAATGCATCAAGATGTCCAACTAGCGAATAATAAAAGGAAAAGAAAAATATGAATTGTATTGAAATTATTTGATAAGTTATTTGTTGTAGGCGGAATGTTTCGACTTGTTGGCGCCATTTGTTGGTGAGCTAGCTGGTGGTTCTTTGAGGGAATCAGATTCAGAAGAGCTTCGTCGCCGTGGATGCGATAATTCACTGGATTGGTACTTGGAGATGCGACAGCACGGGCATCCAACCAGTGCTGGGTTTGGGATTGGTCTGGAACGTTTCATGCAAACTTTGTTTGGTATCCTAAACATTAAAGATACGGTAGCGTTCCCAAGATGGTACAAGCATTGTCCAAGTTAAGTGTTAGCTTGGACAATGCAAAAATCATATTACAAATATTTGTTTCGTGTTTATTCTGAGATTGAATTGTTGACGATTGTCTTATTATAAATTGTAAAAGTTTCCTTTCTCGATTAAAAAATTTTCGCTGTTTGCGTTTTCTCGCTAGCAAATCTTTTCTTTAAGGCTAGGAAAATCGTAAAATCTTCAGCTTTGAGATTAGGAAAATACTTATTTGCTCTCAAAGAGTTTATAATGAAGTTATCTGGTGAATTTGATTATTATCTTCTGCTAATGTGAAAGGTAAGTTGTAAAATTACTTGATTATGTAAAAATCTTGTGATTTTTTAAAAGATTCTGGAACATTGATTTTGTAGAAATTGTCATTTGTAATTCAATTTATTGGATTTCAATTAAATTTCAATTTTCAATTTTTTTTCAAATTTTCAATTTCAATTAAATTTCAATCTTCAATTTATTGGATAAATTAGGTTCTTTTTCTTATTTTGCTGTTTATTATATGCTTGCGTTTGACGATATTTGTATTTATTAGTTCCCGAACATCTTATCTGATTCCTTAAATCAGATATTCTTCCATACAAATGATGACATTTTCACTGTTTTATTTCGAACTTTTTCACATATTATGCCTTACCCGCGGATATGATTTCGTCAACTACTGTTGTTCGAAATAAGTGATTTCCTAGTTTGTTACTTCTAAAATATGCGAGAAGACTAGAATTTGTTTGGAATGAACTATGTTGTCATTTCAGAAATTTATGATTATTCCCACTGCAGTACAACTTGATTTACTGTAAAACAGTTCGCTGAAATAATTTGCTGTTGGAAATGGTAAAACTCAAAAACAGGTAACATCCCGGTGGTTTTTTAGCTTTTTTTTTTTGCTAAATAATGACATTCGTGATGCTTTTCGACAAAATCACAGATGAATAACATTGATATTCGTTTACAAATTCGGATCGCTGTTGCTGCGCTTGTTATTACTTCTTTTCCCTTTCAGTCTTGTCATTGACACAGTCCGGCCTTTCTTTATAGTTCCGGAATCATATTTACGGTGTATTTCACTCGTTTTTCTTTGTTTCCTACTTGATCTCAAAGTTCGTTCAATTTCACGTGTTTTAATTGGAAGGGAAATGAATTAGAGTAGTAATTTTGACTAACTACAGAATTCAAGAAAGATTAAAATTCTTTTAAGATATATTTTGATGGATATATTATTTGATGAAAAAGGTGATGTCGTAACGGAATCGGCGATTTATGTAGCACTCTGTAAACAGATCGGAATTCTCTTTGGTGATTACGGAATGGCAGCAGCGAAACTTTCACTAAGTGTTAAGGTTTATTTAGCGGTACCTTTACCAAAAAATTACGGTTCAGAAAATTGGTTACCAAAAGTATTTTTTTTAGTATGTATGGCTTGCATACTCCATGCTGACTTCCCTCTTTAATCAGCCCTTTAATCAACAATATTATGTAAAAATTTGTAAAATAATGCGGAATATTTCAATATTTCACATAATGTTCTTCTCTACTAGGCAGTGATAAATCTGCACAGCTGAATAGAGAGGAGTAGCAGTTTGGTCACGGTATTAAAATCTGTTTATACTGAAGATTTTCGGTATTAGTTTAAAATCTGTTTATAGTGATAGGTTTTGCTGATAGGTTTTCGATGCTGGTACGGCAACAACTATTATCAGGATATCGAAGGAATTTGCACAGCGACTCCTCAGTACAATACCATTCGTATGCAAAATTGATGCTATATCGGTTGTGCTACAAGTGCTCTTTGTTGGTTAGACAATTCTTATCTATTACATATTTGCACTGAAAATGAGATGAAATTGATGTCACAGGAAAAAATTGAAAAGAAGTCATTTGGAAATTATGGTGATAATTCGATATTAAGGGATTATTGATTGTCATCAGCAGAACATGGTAATACTAATAACAGTACCAGTGATAATAATAATTATTATTATTATAACAATGGCAATAATAATGACAAACCACAGTGATAATAATAATCGATAATCAATAACCAATAATCAATCAATCAATCAATAATAGTAATAATCAATAATAATCGGCAATAATTAATAATAATCAATAATAATGATTAACGATAGTAATAATGATAATAATTAATAATAA
>NW_018108382.1:40462-55158 GCF_000183805.2 Loa loa | reverse complement strand
TAATAATAATAATAATAATAATAATAATAATAATAATAATAATAATAATAATAATAATAATAATAATAATAATAATAATAATAAATAATAATAATAATAATAATAATAATGATAATAATAATAATAATAATAATAATAATAATAGTAATAATAATGATAATAATAGTAGTAATAATTAATAATATTAATAATAACAAGTAATAATAATAATAAATACATCCACCGATTTACTGATACGATTCGTCCTTTTAGGTTCATCCATACGATCCTGCCAAAGAGCATTGTTAAGGATAAATCGGAAGAACTTGTATTCTAATTACATAACTGCAAAAACCAAAGGTGAGAAAATATTCTTTGCCAAAGCCAGAGCTTGTTAAAACATAGAATCTTGCAAGGCGTATTTGCTGTTTCGATCTTTAATATTTGTTTTGAATATCCAAAACATATGTTTTTTGTTTTTGGAGACATATCAAAAGGGATGAAAACGATGTTGAATTTTGCATATTTAGGAGAAAAGAAAGATATAATAGAAGCTATACGAAGTGTAACGGGAAATGTGAAATTTGAAAATACCTTCAATGGATAATTTATGATTTTTTTACAACTAGAATAAAGCAGTGTATGATTCTTTTTTTTCTTTTTTTTACAGCCGACAATTCAGCAATGTGTTTTTTTGATGAATTATAAAGGTCTTTCTCCTGTTGTACGTCATTGTCACGTGTCTATGTGCTATCAATCAAAAAGATAATCAGGAGAAAATGAGTAATCCTTTCTTACCTTCTTAATTTTTCTTTTTATTTCTTGCTTCTAAACTAGTTTTCGCTGTATTTATCGCTGTCATATCACCGTTAGGAATTTCCGCTTGAATTCTTGTTTTTTGTTTTTGTGTATTTTTTTACTTGAACCGTCTTTGCCTATTTCCTTCCATTTACTTGAGGGAAGTGACGCTTACTTCTTAATAATTTATAAATGTGAAGATATTACTTAATACTTGGGAAGATTTACCATTAGCTATGGTGGATGGAAGGACTTCTGACACAGATACGGCTGTATGTATATTTTATTTTTCCCCAAAAAAAGAGATATCAAATGCCAAACGTAGAATTCATCCGTTAATTAGAACCATCGATGGTCGAGTTTTCCCGGTTTTTCTAATCTGGCAGCTTTTGTTAAGTTTGCACATGTTGTTTCTGTGAGGATTGCTGATAGATATGGCACATATTTCTTGTATGATGATCTTTGTGTGATGAGGAAGAGGATAATCCTCTTCCTAAAGATTATCATTCAATACATATGTAAAAAATTGCCAATAAATAGTGCAGATATAAATTTAAAATAAATCTTACAATTTACAATACATATATTATTGTTATTTTTTGTGATAAACCAAATGAACAGTACTCGCTAACTTTTCGAACAATTTCTAATGATATACTTTTTTTAATGCATTGAAAAGAGAATTTATTTTGCCATTTAAAAAGTTGTTCTCATTTTCACTATTTTTTCTATCGAGTTCCGCTTTTTCCTTCCTCTCATTTTTCGTTTCATATCATTTATTCACCATTATCACTTCTTTTATGTTTTGTCCGTTTGACTGATGATAGTTTCATCAAAGTGCAAAATTTCTCATTTTCTTTTCCTAAGTAGATTGATCGTTATTCCGAAAAATTGTATTACCTTTTTTCCATCTTTCGTGAACTGATGGAAGGGTCGTTGTTTTTTTTTTTTCGAATGGTTGTATAGCTTGTTCCTACCTTTCATTTCCCCGTTTCTTACCCTTACAGCTTTTTTTCTTTAAATTGTGTTTTAAAAAAACAAAAAAATCCTGAAATATATTGTTTAAAATTGACCATCAAAATTATTTTTCTGTTATTTATGATATCTGTATGATTTATCAATACTTATCATATTAGCTTATATAATTATCAATCGTTGTTCTGGTGAGTTCATTAATGCAAATATATTCGACGATCATATATAGTAGTGGAGATTATAAATGTTATCCTAATGTATCTGATAACTTTCCTTGAAGCGTAGAATTTATGCTTTCCAAAAATTTTTTGAGACGTTAAAAGCTTGTTGAATTGTTCATTAGATTTTTTTGTTAATTTCTAAAATTTATCTTTTTTAAATTCCCTTTTTTGCTTCTCTTTCTAATTTTACGCTGCTTAGGTATTCAGTAATATTTGCTAGAATATTTTCGTCACTAGTTTCGAATACGGTTTTGGCTTCATATTAAGCATTATCGTATACAATATTCGACTGGTCCGTAATTTGCGGAAATTTTAAATCTGAGGTTTATATTTATGTTTACCGAGTGGAACCAGCGGTTATCAGCTGTTTTGTCGCTTATTTTTAGTTACTGATTAGATTTATATATATTAGGAGTAGAAGTTATCCGTTGAATCTTCAGTTTTTATAAACTGTTATGCTTGCGGACTCAGTGGAAACAAATGTTGAATCTAAGTGTGATGCTGCTTTTAAGGCCGCTGTTGATTTAATACAAAATATGCCGAAAAAAGGTTGTCATTTAATTTTAAGTTTAATTCTAATTTTATTTGAAACAAGATTTCAACTGACAGTTTGGAGCATTACAGCTGTTATTACCGATGTTATACTGCAGAAAGTCGAAACAAAATTTGCAATAGTATTTTGTGGTTGGATTTTCAGGCGTAATTAGCATTTCGGTAAACCAGAAATTGCGGTTTTATTCATTATTTAAGCAGGGAGTTAACGGAACATGTAACGTTCCATGTCCACCACTTTGGCGCGCTGTTGATCGTATGAAATGGTAGGTTATGTTTTTTCTCTTCAAAGTAACAAATCTAAATAATATGACAAAGGAAGCCTTCAGTAGATTCCAGTGATCTCATTATTTTGCTATAATAATGCTAGAAATAATGTTATTTTTTTTCTGAAGAAAATTAACAATGGTTGGAAAGTGATGCTTAAAACCAAGGTTTTCCTCTAGGTCCTTTAGTCCTGAAGCAGCGAATAAAAATTATTATTTGGAATTAAGATAACTATTCTTAAAAGGCGAGCTTGGAATGCTCTCGGATCAATGGATTCCTTGGAAGCGAAAAAAATTTATGTCACCGAATTAAAAGATATTATCAATCGTGTGCAACATGAGTATGATGTAGCAGAATTGACAAAAGAAAGCGACGAGCGAACGAAAGAGTTACTAAAAGAAAAACTTACTGTCCTTGGATATGGTATTTTTTTCTTCCGAAGCTGTTAAAATGCCTATAAAAATGGATCTGTTTTGAATTATTTTCTTTGAGTAGTCGGATAAAATCTTTTTAACTTCTTCCTTTTTGTCAAAAATTAATTGTTAAATTGGAAATTGTTTCATTTTCCACTCGAATTGCTTCCTCACAATAATCGATACCTTGATGTTGAATCAACTGCAAGATTTTCGTACTGGAAAATCACTCACAGATTTTTTTTATAGACATTCCTAATCATTTATTTATTTATTATTTATTTTTTCAGATGTAAGTGTCTTAAGAATGAGAGAAGATCTGGATGATTTTGAAAAGCAATCATGCAATACGGCTGAGGGAAACTACGAAATGAAAAAACATACAGTGAGTTAAGAAATTTGAATCTGTCAATTATTTATAAAAAAGGAGAAAGGGAAGGGTATTTGCTAGGATTGTAAAAGAAATACTGTAAAAATCTTCAAGTCTATCATTCCATTTGTTGTTTCAACTACTGTAAGCCATAAATCACCTTTCTTTCTATCATCTGCATCTTATTTGTTTTCATATGAATTTATTTAGTTAATACGACTCTACAAAATTTACATACTGATGTGGGCTGTAAATAGGTAATACCTGATTACGGGAAAATATGATATAATAGCCGAAAAATTCAAATATGCGGAAGGAGACAGCTGTTATTATCTCAAAATGAGAATGAGGACTAGCTAGTTTCCCTCGAGTGACGTAGTCGGCATTCGGATGAAACTGCTAGTTCAATGATGAGCCTCTTTCCTAGTCCTTGATCGTCACTAGGATAATAATGGCGCGGAATAATTGAGTAGCCTTAATGATTCTGGAATGGAAATAATTATGGAAAATTTAAGGATAGATCTAATTTTTTTGTGGTTTTAACTTATTTAAAAGTGTGCTAAATTATGATTTATACCATTCATGTGACATAATAAAATGGATCACTCACAGAGTAGTAATGGAACTAATGAACTATCCGATCAGTGTTCAGAATCGAGCACCTCTACCGGAGAATATGTCGATGCAGTTTGCTGCAATCATGTAAGCTGTTTTGATTTCCTGAGTTACTTTCAAAATAATTGACCTATCTTGAGGGACATCAATGATGTCATGGCTTATTTTAATATGAGACTAAACATAAAGTGCTAGTGATTTTTAGCAAAATATACTACAGATATTAGTTTTTTAAAAATTTATCCTCTCTAGGAACCATGTGTTTGCTGCCGGAGACAACCACCTAATCAAAGGTAAATATCGAATTTTATTTTTTCATGTCACCGGAGGATACAATGTATTTTGTACGTGTTCTAGCGTCGGATAGTATGTACAGTTATAAACCTGAGAAAATCCTGTTCGTCACATCTTTTGACATTCCGATTAATGCCAATGTTTGATAAAATTTAAAGAAAATTTGATGATGCCAGACCGGAATGTCGATTATTGGGTATACACTGCCTGGCTTTCAGCCATTCAGTCACTCAGATTTCTGTTGAAAAAACACTACGCCGAGCGAATATTCCCTTATAGGGAACTGCTGTAATATGTACTTATGCCATTACAGTGTTATATTTGCTGCACTTCTTCCTTAAATATTTGCCAAAAAAAAAGTCAACCGTTGTTATCATAAAAGTGGTGCTAAAAAATGTTTGGAAGAGAAAACAGTTGCTCCACTGCAAGATTAAGTACGTATTGAGTTAATTGCAGGACTGATCCCATGAATGGTCGTCATTCTTTCTCTTCTACTTTCGATTCAGAAAACTTGAAAATATTTATGCAGCGACATCTGAAGATAATCGTCAGTTTGTTGATGTATCTTAGGCGTTTATGTGCTACATTTCTGTTAAACTTTAAAGGATGCATCAGAAATCGATGGAAACTAGCAGCTTTCACAGTCATAGTGCCATTTATTGCTTGTTTTATTATGTCTTACTCGTGCTAGAAATGAATGATATTTTGTTAACGCTCACTATCATATTTTTCTTGTTATGAATTATAACAATGACTGCCAATAATTTCCATCATTTGCGTTGTAGTCGTTTTATGGAACAAATACCGTATATAATGAACAGTTTGCATGTTGCAGTCTTGGAAAAAACCCACATGGCGTAGTATGAAGGACTTTTATAGCCTAACAAAAAGTCTGGACAGAACATCACTGGTGAACTATATTTCTTTTCAAGAAGGAACCAGGATTTCAGGCTTACTCCATAAAACTTGAACAAATTACAAAGCTAGGCATATCCGTCATTCGACTTCCTAAAACTCGTACTCTTCAATAGAATTACTCGACTTTTCTAATACTTGTATTTTTCAACATAACGCGACACAGATGATAATAGAGCCATTGTATAACGTCCATAATTAAATGTGCCAAAATGAATTGTATGAAAATTAATAATTCCAATAAATTACTACTATACTACTTGCGCCAAATATGTTTTCAAGTAAGCCACAATAGTTAAATTATTGGATTTAATGATTGTGGAACGACTATAAACCATATCCGTGTGAAAAGGAAAATTATAAAGTTGAAACTATAAAGTCATCCATGCTGGTTAGTTTTCGTCTGGTTAGCTGACTTTATGGCAGTTCTATTCAGAGGACTACACAACGACGACCATCCGGTAGCATCCCTCCTAGAGCTGCATCCAAAATAGCAAATCAACCGCATTCCCTACGGTTCAGTCCCGTTTGGTGAGTCTCACTGGTTAACGGCGTTGCTTTCACATCACTGTGTTTTTGGTCTCAATACGCAAAAGTGTAATCTCGATCTATATGCACAAGTTGTGCTTTCAAAGGTTGCTATAATATGTCATTTGATTTAGGGTTGCCGAGATTTCTCAATGAACAAGATTTTTCACCACAGGTTCGAAATATTGTAAGCACAAGATTTAATAGGAATTAGTCAATTAATAATTATAGTGGACAAGTTTCCGTGGACTTGCATGTTGCATGATACATTATTGGTTGCATTTTCCCACTCAAATGATCAAATGACTCAGATGATCAAAATGATGCGTTACCGGTTGCATCTTTTATTTACGTCATTATTATTTTTTACAGTTCAACCAGTTTCTTATCACGCCAACCAGCACGTGAAGCAAATTTCTACAATCAGATGTTATTATGGCATCGTCATCGACAAGCAAAGCCGATACGAAAACGGCGCTTCCAGCTCGCAATGAACGCGTTAAAGGTGACTAAACTATGCATTTTTTTTTTGCCATTTGTGTAAAAATATGCTCACTTCTTCATCTAGAAATTGTTTTATATTGAAAAAATAGTAGAGTTGTTTGGAACTCTTGAACATATACTTTCCCAAAGGAGTTTTTGATTTAAAGTCTATCGAAAATGTTGGAATAGCATCATTATCATTATGTCTATTTATTAGGTTACTTTTGGAGATCACAGCATAGGTTACGATTACATTTAAACTTCTCAGAAGAGAGCTTCTAATGTCAAGCATCAGATTGCTGTAATAATTCAATGTTTTATAGACACGAATGTACAGCTATTGTTAACGAGGATCGATAATTTAGAACAAATGAAAGGAGTAGTCAGTGAAACATTGCTGGATGTTGTTGATAAACGAATAGCGTATCCCAAGATGATTACTTCATACGTTTCTGAGGCTGGGAAATTCAGAATAAAAAGAATGGTTAGTTGATAAACGGATAGTGTTAGTTGTAAATTAGAGGTTATCTTGTAGTTAATCCATAATTATTTTATTTGGAAAGAAGGCATTCACAAGAATGAGCGGAAACCATTTCACAAATTTTCTTCGTTTATACCGTTTATATTGGGCTTTAAATTTGATAAAAAAGTAAAACCTGGAAATCTGTGACAAATTGTTGAAATGAAAACTTCCTTTTTCTGTGACTGCCGTGCCGAAAAGTTGCTTTGTAGGGATTTTATCATTTAAAGTAGCTTCATCGAATGCTGAACCATAAATAAATATGGCTCCCGCACAATAGACAATAAGCACATAATAATGAAAGGATGATGACCCAAACTGTGGCGTGTGAATATGGATTTATGCGTCTTTCTAGAAATAATTTTTACCTATTGAGAAAGAAACGGCCATCTTAAAATAGCTTATTTAAAATAAGGAATATTTTAAGCAAAGATAATAGTATTTTATGCAGTCCATTGCATTTGGATTACCACATCAACGAGAAGTGTGAAAGATTAACACTAGAGTTAATAATTGACGTCAAGTTTGAGTGGGGTTTAATAAAATAAAATCAGGAAGAAGCAGAATTGGTTTGGCAAACGGAATCTATGGGAAAAAGGGATGTCGAAAAGATGATGGAGATAATTAATAAAGTGAAAGAAACTGAAAAGGAAAACGATGCATTTTTACATCGTCTTGAGGAGGTCTGATTTTCAACTTCTCTTTTCTTTTATATCCATAATTCAGCTACTTGTTCAAGTTCTGTTTCATAGTAAAGGATATTCTCCTGTTTTTTTTTTTTTAGTTTGAAAAAGCAAAACGAGGAACTTGAAAAAACAGCGAAAGTAAACGATGAAACCATCAGGAGCATGGTTTTTTGACTGTTGATTGTTGAATTTCCATTCTGTTTTTGATATATAATTATATCATTATACGTTGGTTTTGTGTGGTTTGTAGTTATATTTAGAAAGAATCATAATATTTGGTTCTGGTAAGACAATTACAAAGTAAAGGACAAGAAATATATAGTTTTGGCCATCAGCTCTTGAGAAAGGAATTGTGTTGACGATAATGGGAACAAATGTTTGATAATTACATTCTCCAATTTTCCTTTAACTACTGGAGGCCACAACATGCTATAATTTATCTCCAACTGTGTAATATATATATATATATATATATATATATATATTTGATTCTTTTTTCAGATTCAGCTAGCTAGTAATCTAGTAATCTGTCTAGGATATTTCACATCGTTTGAAATATGATTATAATTACCAAGTTCAGGTACTATGGATATATTCCATTTGGAATTGTAAATTACATATTTTTACGCAATGCATACAATTATGATCGATATATTACGTTTTAGTTGCAGATTTTTTTTTCCAATTTCATCTTACAGATGATTATTTTACATTGATTGCTTTGAGTGCGTAGCTCTCGTCATAACGCTGGAAATCCGTAAATGAATAACAATTTGATCAACTATTTCTACGCTAAAAGTTTTAATAATTTATAGGATTTTCAACCGGAACTTCCGGAATTTCTGTCCGCATTTAATACCAATACTTTCCGCAGTAAAGATTTAAGCAATTTTCGGGAAATTATTTGAAAAAAAAGAAAGAAAAAACAGAAGGATTAGTCATTCAAAAATGCGAATGTTTTAGTGAAGGAAGTATTCGTTGTTTTTTTGAAACGATATCAATGGAAGAGTAGTGATAAGGGGATATCACATCTAATCATTATTGGTCTGAAAAAAATTGATAGAATAGAATATTTAACATGAATAAACAATCTGTATCAAACACTACATGTTCGGAAATATTGCATAAATGAGGGACGGTACATGTGGGATGTTATTTCAGCCACGTTTCCTTATATTTAGATTTTCCGCCATGATTTTCCCCTGTTTCAGGGTGTTTGCAGTGATAATCAATTACTGATCTTTGATTTCATTTATGATTGCTAGGACCGTCCAGTATTTACACGTACTGGATCTTAGTAAATGCTGCTATTGGGTGTTATTCTGGACCGTGAATTCCTGTTGTTCCGTGTAATGTAATGTGTATTAATTGATTTAAAAATTCATAAATGCATATGTGATTCTTGTTGTATTGCTAATTTGGAAGTATTAATGAATATTTTAGGCTTCAATAAATCGAATTTGATGTATTTCAACCATAATGAGAGTTGGTTATACTTGCCAGTAATTATTATATTATTTTATTTATATCTATATAATATATATACAACGTACGAAATGTCATGATGTTTTGTTGCAATCTTAATGAAATATATTTCGTTTGGCAGTATTACTTATTATTCTCTCGAAAATTGCAGTGTGTTTTTTCATTTTGGAATAATGTTACGAAAGGATAGGAAAATTATTATACTCCTTTCTGATTTTGTATTCAATTCGATTTATTTTTCCCTATTCAATTCTTAAGGATTATTTTATTTGCGACGGAATCGTAAGTAATTCTCTTCATGAATTGTTATTTAGCGTACATCGAATTTTAATGGTTCTACATTTATGCATTGTTTTTGTCTCTTTCAGTACTTATATTTTGCTTGTATGCAAGATCATTTAGATAGACCAATAGCGATGCGTTTGACATTAAGTACATTTTTGAATGCTTTTTTTTCAGGTACAGGTAAGATCTAGCGAAATAAACAAAGTCGTCAGTTACGATGTCTGGAAATACAAAAGATCGCATTGCCATATTTCCATCTCGAATGTCGGTTTTTTGTCAGAATTATATTGTTGTCTAATTTCAGTAGTTATTTTGTAACTTTACCAAATTATTGGTACCATTGATATAAGCTTAGTCTAGCGTTATTTCATAGTATTATGCTTAAGCATTTCTTTTAATTCTTGATACTTCAAAACTCCATTTATTGACAAAAAGTTATCATCTAGCATGAGTATATTTTACTCAAGTTTAAGTTCTGGTAAAAGTTATTTTTGCATGAAATGATAAAGATAGACCTCATGCTTCATAAGCGGTAGGCAGGAATTCTCATAAAATAAAGTATAGGCCTGGAAATCAGCCAGTTTTTATTTGTCTGGAAAAAAACTTAAAAATATTATTTTAGGGCTCAGACCATGATGAAGGCTCGCTTAAGAGCTGCTCAAAAGGGACATAGCTTGTTGAAGAAGAAGACTGACGCACTAAACATGCGTTTTCGTTCAATTTTAGGGAAGATTGTAGAGGTGATTTTTCCTTCCGAAACTTTTTTGTACAGTTCTTTTTTTGAAATAAATAACAGTCCAGACGCATAGTTTTGTTCTTTTCAGTTCTTATTTCAGTTTTAAGTGTTTCCTTTCAACTCTTTTTCTTACTCAGTTTTTTTATCGTTTTTGAGAAAAATGAATATTCTATGGTTTTAAGAATAAGAACTTGATGGGTGAAGTACTTCGTGAAGCAAGTTTTTCATTAGCGAAAGCTAAGTTCACTGCTGGTGATTTCTCACATATCGTTATCCAAAATGTCTCACGTGCTCAACATCGCGTCCTCATGAAGACGGAGAATATTGTAGGTTAGTGCAAATTGATCTTATATAAACATGTTATTACACGATTAATATAACTAGGATGATTTGGTTATTCCGCTCGATATTACCTATAATCATTTTCGCTGGATATATTACCCATAACCGTGTAATCATTTTCTGTAAGAGCCCTTGCCAAAAAATTTGCTTAGTGTTATATATTCGGGGAAGTTTTGACTCATTTTCATAAATCACTGACTGGTTTGTAGGGAGTAGGGAAGTTAGGGACTAAGAAAAAGGAAAGAAGATGAAAATGGAAAATTGCTAAAAATTATAATCATTGGTGACGGAAAAAAGCCATGTCCTCCTCGCACGGTTTGCTAATAGCTGTGTGAGATTCGTTGGATGTTTTGTAATAAAATGACTTGTGCTGGATTAAAATTTTCAGTTTCAAAGCTTTAGGTGTTTTCCTGCCAGTTTTTGATTCATATATTGATGGACCCGATACATACGATCTGACTGGTCTTGGTAAAGGTGGTGGAAATATCGCGAAGTTGAAAAAAAACTATAGTCATGCAGTAGAGTTGTTGGTTGAATTGGCAACATTACAAACATGCTTTTTAACTCTCGACGAAGCTATTAAGATTACTAATCGGCGTGTTAATGCTATTGAACATGGTTTGTTGATTTTCCTTCATGAATGGAGAGAGACTAATTGCATCATTGTCGTTTTCTTTCATATTTTCCTAAAAGTGCTTAGAAAAATTTAGCTTTATTGTCATGCAAGTGAGCTTTTTTCAGTGATTATTCCAAGGATCGAAAATACACTTCTGTACATTGTTACCGAACTGGATGAAATGGAGCGTGAAGAGTTCTATAGGTTGGCTAATTTCTTCGGGCATTTAGTGAGGCTCACCTTTGGTAATAGTAAAGGCGATTAATAGACACATTTTAACGTCCGAAAAAGTTTTCCAATGCTAAGCAAAAGCTCTGTTCACTGATTCGGTTGGGACCATTTGATATTAAGCAGTTACTTGCAGCGCTTTTTTTTTCAGCTTTCGAAATTTAGATTTTTTAAAGTATGCATGTCGAATTTTGTTTTCAAAACTTCTTCGTTGAAGAATGAAAAAAATACAAGCACAAAGGAAGAAGATTCGTGCTGAGGCAGAAAAAGCGGAGGCGGATTATCAAATGAAAACGGAGACAAGTAGTTGTCGAAACGAACAACCACGAAACATTCTGGAATATCAGGATGATATTCCGATTTTGTTCACGTAGTGCGATCACTGTTTCTCATTATTGCAGCATTCTTCGTGCGATAAGATCACTTCTTCCGACATTCTTCCTCTAGTTCGTAGCTGGAACTTCAAGAAGGTTCCATTCAAGTTTCATTAATTCAATTCAACTAATTCAATTAATTTAACAGACCCAACTAGGATGAAAATTTCATACATCTCAAGTTTTTTCATCATGGACTTACCGATCTTTTCGTTGTGTCGATTTAAATTTTCATGATTATGTAGAATGTTATGTTCTAATGACACAATACTGTCTCTCTGCTTGCTTTCACATGAAGCGTCTCTGCAAACAAATATGAAATAGTTTCGGCACTTCAGACATATTCGATTTTCAACCACATTTCTAAGATATTCATTTGTATGCTTGACATTATAGGGTTATTCATATCACGAATATCTGACAGTTCATTTCTGTATATCTCTTAGAATGACTCTATGTTTAATATTGGTAGGTATTGTATCAGTATAGAATTTTATGAAATAATATAAAAAGTTACGCTTTTGATGATTATGAAGTGATAGTCATTTTCTTTCGTTTTTCTTTTTCCATGTGGTTGTGATAGTTTTACGGTTTTATGTATATTATTCCACCTTTATATATATTTTCCATAGCTTATGTATTAACGTCCGGCTTTATATTTAGATATGATTTACTGACTTCTCTTGTTGTATTGTGTATTAATCAAAATTTCGATTGAAATCTTAATCGTGCAGTGTTGCTTTCATTTCAAAAGTTATCATATATCAGTTGACCTAAATGAACTCCTTTGCGTAACTGTTTGGATAATGCTGTGGGTATTTAACCAGCATCTGAAATTCGTGAAATGAAAAAAAAATGGTTGGAACTGAACTTGTCGTCAATAGTTTCAGTAAAATGGTCAATTTAATGAAAAGAATTCTAACTTCAGGAAGAGGAGAGATTTAAGCCTATCATGCTATAAGGCAATAAAATGATCAATTTGCTGTTGATAATCCTAATCTCCGAGAAGAGTTGTCTTGTAATGAAAGGAGAATTTCCCCGTAATTACAGCAACTTTTCATTCTCTAAAATTGAGCCTGAAACTTTGGTATAAAATTAAATAGAAAATGAGGGAGTGCTTACCCATGATAGTAATATTTGGATTTCTATATTCTTATGCATCAGTTACATTACTTCGAAAAGATGCATTGAAACATTGAAGGAATTAGTCTATTTTCATAAAATTCAACAAGCATTCTGGAAGATTCAGCAAATTTGAAATTAATTTTATCTTTTATTTTTGCCTCAGTTACTGGACTGTTTTTAAGTTGCATAAAAAGGCAAAGCTTGCTAAATCATTCTGGACTGTATGTATATATGTGTAGGTATGTATGTATGTATGTATGTAGAATTGTATATTCAGCCCAGTGCATTATAGCCTTGTCATTGAGATTAAAAAAAATTATTTAGAATAATTTGAGAACAAAAAGTGAGCATTTTGTTCATCTTTGAACTTATTCAGTGGACTATTTATTTGTATGTATAATTCCATTCATTTATAATAGTGATGAAATTTTTTTTCTAAATTTTACTTTCATTTTATCGGCGATAATATTACAGTATTGTGTTTGTTTAGCTAATTTCAGATAAGTAACATTTGTTTACTTTTTTATTGATTTATTTATTTAATCATTTCTTTTTCTTTTCAGGAAAATTAGGTGATAAAGGATTAAATTTCACAACAATGGATTGTAAGGTTGCAAGGATGGGAAATGGGAGATCGGGAATTTTGGTAAACAGGCATGTGCGGGTAAAGGTAGGTAAGAAAAAGAAATGACTAAAAAACGGGAAGAAGTTGAGCCTGATGGGGAAGGTAACGAACCTATTGTATGTTTGAATGGACATATGGGTGAAATAACTGGGTAGGCACACGTTAGTATGTACGGGTAAGTGTTGTGCGCAAATAGTGAAATATGGAAAATATATAAAGAAATTATATTTTTCCTCTTTTATTAGTTATTCATTTATTTATTTATAATTTATAATTTATAACAATTTATTTATTTATAATTTATAATTTTATAATTTATTTATAATTCATAACAATTTATTCATTTATAATTTTATAATTTATTAATTTATAATTTATATTTATAATTTATAATTTATTTGATTTATAAAAATTCATTTATATTTTATAAAATTTATAATTTATAATTTATAATTTACGATTGATTGATTTACAATTTATAATTTATACATGTACGATTGATTGATTGATTTATAATTTATAACATAATTTATGATTGATTGATTGGTTTATTTATTTACTTAGTTTTTATTTGCGTATTTATTTATTTATTTACTATTTATTTGTTACTTAAAATTTGTAATTTATAACTTGTAATTTATAATTTATAATTCATAACGTATAATTTGTAATTTATTACTTGTTATTTGTTACTTATTATTCATTATTTGTTGTTTATTGTTTCTTGTTTATTATTTGTTGATTATTTATTGTCTAATATTTATTATTCGCCATTATTTATTATTGTTAATTATTATTTTTAATTTTTTATTACAGTGCTTAATTTCACATACAATGACATTTTATCGACGAGAATACTCGGAGTATTCTTGATGGATTAATTACCTCGGATTAATTACCTTCTTCATGGATTAATTACCTTAATAAGAATAATAAGAATAGAATGAAGTATCCTTACTCACAGGTTAGTTACCTTTAATAGTCGTGAGTAAATTACTCTTCATTTTCATAGTAGTAATTTTGAATGTCTCTATAATGTGGATATATGCCTGTTGCAGTTGTTTCTATTGATGACAACAAAATAATTCAAATTAATGTGAATTGATCGTGCCTAAGCATGTAGGCCCATAACCTTCCCCTCTTTTCTCTTGGCTGTTTAACCGAAAACATCAAAATTGCCAGCTGGGCTTTTATATCAAAACTTAACTATGGTACTAATTTATTATCAATCATATGTTCCCCTTTCTTTCTCTCTCTCTCCCTC